>NC_053492.1:126660131-126957631 GCF_905171775.1 Rana temporaria | reverse complement strand
GCTGTGCGGAGGACACTTGGAACACGTTGCATCCGATGAGAGGGCCTTGTAATATCCGGCTTTGCAAGCTGTGGAAGAGATAATCAAAAGGGTACGTTTAAAGAAATGTGTAAAAAATAAATAAAAAACACAACATAAAAAGTCAAGTGATTAGAACACTGAAAACACAAAGTAGCACTGCAATGGCCCAACCCTTCCTGCACTGCATGTTAAATCTAGAGGAAGGGAATGTGGAATAAACACTTTGTGGTTGAGCTACTAATACTAGAGAGTGCAAAATATGGTGCAGCTGTGCATAGTAGCCAATAAGCTTCTAACTTCAGCTTTGTCAATAAAAAAGCTGAAAACTGATTGGTTTCTATGTAAAGCTGAACCAGATTTCCAGGTTTAGTAAATCAACCCCCGTATTTCTTGCTCTAGCAGCCTTTCTTCACGCTGTGAAACTGGTTCCCTGAAGCGTCTTCTTTAAGGCACGCCAACTGGTGATTACACGCTGATGTCATTAAGTACATACAATGCAGGACCAATAGTCCTAATGTCATTAAAGCAGAGCTCCAACCAAAAGGGGAAGCTCAGGTTATCTGCCCCCCGGTGCCACATTTGGTAGGGGGGAGCGGGAACTTGGTTTTGACAGGTACACTGCATGCGCAGTAAGAAACTGGATGTGAAACCCGTAAGGCTTCACTGCCAATTTCTCTTACCCAAGATGTGGTGCCAGCAGCACCCGAGAGCCGATGCAAGAATCTGCTTAGGTGAAGACACCATGGAATCCCTGGGCAGGTAAGTGCCCTGATATTAAAAGTCAGCAACTACAGTATTTGTAGCTGCTGAGTTTTAATTTTTTTGGTGGAGGGGCTGGAGCTCTGCTTTAAGTACAATACAGGACCAATAGTCCTGCATTGAATGTGTGGAGACAAGGACCTGCTCACAACCCATAGTGTCAAAGAGAAGAGGGTTGGAGCCTGACAGAGCACGGAATAAGGTACGTATTGCACCTTATTCCACTACCCCTAGACCTGATAAGAGTTGAACCCTTTGCAATGCAGAGGGAGGCCCACCGCATGGGTAGTTTTTTATATTTTTTTCAGCTTTAAGTGGACGTGTGACCTTCACCTACTTGTAGCACCTTCACTGCACACCATCAAGCCAAAAGCATTTTATGATACCCAAAGTACTTATCAAAAAAAAACACTATCTTTTTCTACAGATGATTTGAACAGGTAACAAGTAGTGAGCCGGTAAAAAAAAAGTAAAAAAAAAAAAAAGATGCTTTACTCCTAAGATGCCAAACAGAACCTGACTTGTGGGCAACGTACACCATTCTCCTCCGCATTGAATATAGGAGCCCCAGTATTCCTTTGTACGAGTCTGCAAGAATTTTGAATTAACTCTCTCAGTATGCCTGGAAGCACAGAAATGTCTGTTGTTTATCTGTGTTGCCCCCTGTAAAAGAGCAGGGTCCCTTCATCCAGAACATGCACGGTACATTGCTTAGTGCTTGATGACTTGCTAGGTGTTTGATTAGCCTCTCTTGAAAACTGACCCATGGGAGAAATTGATAAGAGTCGAAAACCACAGCTTGGCAGACAGATAGGCTTGGGTCAGGACCCTATCCCCACATCAAACACAACCTCATCCCCCTGCACGCAGAATACCAACCCACTGGAAATAGCCTGTCATTCAACCGTCACAGATAAACAAAGACAGCTTGTGTACAGCCAGCGACTGTATGCAAGAAGGCCTCACTTTTCTCCTTTGGACTTGACAACATTTTAAATACGGCTGAATGAACACAGTCAGGCTCTGTATTTACTGCTGCATTGCATGTACAGGAGGAACAAAATGGCCCCCGTGAAATCTAGGCTTCATTTTAGAGCAAGGCAGTGCACCATCTCTGTCTGCAAAGCAAATAGGTAGACAAAACTTGGCAATACATTGTATAGAAATGAAATAAAGTAAAGTATAGTCCACATAGTAACTGAATGCAGTTATAGAGGTGGATGTAATAGTGGGATAGGCTACAGTAGATATACAGATAAAATCACTGTGGTTTTTTATTTTTATTTTTGCCACATGCATCCCATGGGACCTGGAAAATGTGTACAGTACTCATTGGGAACATTTATGCTATATTCCTTTTTTATGCCAACTCAAAATGTAGGATTTTCCTTAAATTACTGGTGACAAATCGAGAGAGAGAGAGCGAACCTCCCTAGCAGGGACAGAGACAGCAAAAATAACCTCATAGGAAACCTGTCAGAAGATAATTAACTTGACTGTCATTGCTGAACTCCTTCTGAAAATGTAGGTTGCCTGGCTGTCATGCTGATGTTTTGTACTCAATAGTTTGTGAGTCAATGACCCTGAAGTATAGAAAATTCTGAGTATTCTCCAGAATTTATATGCTGTGTGCCGGTCCTGAGAGATATTAAAGGCAGGGATATCTAGGCAGCTAACAAAAAAGGTCAACGATTGCAGCCTACATATTTCTGTATGACCTATACCTTAAAAACTTCTCCCCAAAATTTCCATTGCATGGGAACAGTCCGTAGGGTACAAATGACTGCAATGGATAATCTAGGGCACAGATGTCAAACGAAAGGCCAGTGGGTCGAATCTGTCCCTGCGGGCCTTGTCATGTGGCCCTCGCACCTCTCCTTCAGCTGCAGGAGAGCTCCAGCCCTCCTCTGGTCCTACTCCAGACCCTTACTTTCTACTTTCAAAAAATGCATCCAGCTTCTTCCCAGTAGCAGCATATGGAAAGGGGGGTACACTGTGATGTAAGGGAGAGTGGGGGACTCAACTTCTAATGGTGGGGTGGCTCTTGGTATCTAATGTAAGGGGAGGGGATGCGCTGGGCATCTAAACTTACAGATACAACCGACCCTTTTGAGGGCAATTATAATGCTGATGCGGCCTGCCATGAAATTGAGTTTGACACCCCTGATCTAGGGGTTTCATCCAATAACCTACTATCTTCAGCTTAAAGCCTAATAAACACGATCAGAAAATCAGACAAAAAAATACCGCTTTCGAAGAGATCATATGATAATCTGGTCATTAGTACACAGAAAAATGAACATGAAACCTTAGTACAGTGAAAACTCACAAATTTTCCAGGATAACTAATGTACTTCTGAGATGCCCCACACACCTCTTCAATTCCAATACCGTGTACCAGTAAAACTGGGCGACAGACATAACCATCCACTTTGAGAACAAAATTAATGGTTCAAAGATCGAAAATAAAATGTATTTTTATTTTTCAATAATTGAAAAACATTTAATATATTTGAAAAAAAAAATCAACAATAATAATAGTAATAAATTAGCTTTGAAAAAAAAAAATACCACCAATTTTCCATTGTTATTGACAAAAATCTGCCATCAATAGGCTTTCGCTAATTACTTGGCCAGAATATTTCTATGCTTTCGAGTTGTGAACTATGGAAACCCCGACAGACCGTTGTGCCAGTGGTCGGTGCTGAAAGTTATGTTACATTGAATATACCAAATAAAGGATGCTCTTTGCTTATGGAACTTGCTTGCCATGTGACGGGGGCACTCATTAAGTGTGTGTGATGCTATTGTGGCCTTCATTGTGTCCTGTTAATACATTCCCCCACCAAATCCCTATTCTCTATGTCACAAATTAAAGTCTTTGGTGCGTGCTTAATGCTGTCCTCTTTTTTTGTCCTTGGGCCTTTCTGCTGAGGATTTGCTGCGTAAGACTGTGGGGAATGAGGAGGAGGAAAGGGGTTATTGCCAGAGCTTTAGGTCCATCCTTCTTTGTCCCCAGCTTAGTTCACATGTTCTATACAAGCCCCAAATTCAATATCTCTGGCACAGCTTTGATGAGTGTTCTTCCCTTCTTTTTCATCACCAAACAAAAGCAGATCCACAACCTAGGTGACAGAGCAGCACCACCGGGTTAAGGTTTAGGATCAAGCTTGGTGAGAAAAAAGGGTTTCAAACACAACAGAAGGATAGAACACTCTGGCCTGTCCCTACGAATCAGCCTAATCGGGATGCACACTCACATATCCAGCTATATAACGTGACCTTTCAATCCTTGGGCTAAAGTGTCTTATAACAAAATAGATAAATGCCTGGCCAAAGGCTCAGGCCAATATCTACATGCCATGGGGTTATCAGCTATACTTAATAATGTAGTGCAAAGATATAGAAGATGGGCAAATTAACTAGATTGTAAGACGGGCCTATCTCTTAACATTTCTTGTTATATTTATTGCTAAACTACTGAGTACTGTGATTTGGAAAATTTTATCATTTCAGAGATTTAAAATTTCCGCTTCACAGAATCAATTGACTATTCTCGTATAGCATCATTTACGTTTAGATGGGATCCCCCCATGGCTGAAATAAATAAGGAATCCAACAGCAAGAACTCTACTCTTGACTTCCAAGGTTCTACGTCTTGTGGGATCTCACTCTTTCTGCTGGGACTTTTCATTTACAGGTGACTGCAGCTGAAAGAGTGACACTCCCAATATTCACTAAGTTATTTAAAGTGGAACTTCACTCTCCCAATCAACATTAATTATTTTTAATCATGCTGCTAGCATCGGTAAATAGATAGGGAAGTATATCAGATTTACTTGTTTTAAACATTTTATTTTACATTTCAGCTACTTTCTGGTTTCTTGCCTAGCAAATTAGGTCATATATCCTATGAGTCTTCAGCTAAGGGCAGATGGATTCCAGGAAGTAAATGCTACATTAATCATTTGCCCTTACTCAAGATGTCCACACCCAAAAAATGCTAGGGGGCAGGTTTTCAAAGTGATTTCTCAGCAAAATAAAGCGTGGACACATGGATGGATGAAATGGATGGAAATTAATCAAATGCTTTTGGTTTGTGGTGCTCAGATGCAGTGTAGTTTCAATTTAAGCTAGTGTCATCCATTTACATCTACTAGATCGTAAATATTGGTAGAACAGAAATGTTTTAACTCAGGGATGGACCATGAGCTTTCTGCACGCAGCCAACTGAGGGTATATCAAGTCAACCTTTAGGTTGATTTATTCAGTGTTAAACATTTAACCGATACATTAAAACAGAGTTCCACCCTAAAAATGAACTTTCTATTAATAGCTTGCCTTTAATGTAAAAAAAAAAAAGGAAATTTATTTTTTATTTTATTACTCACTTCTATCTGGCTGTTACAAGCACATTTCATAATCTGCCTAGTTCCTGGTCCTAGGTGGTTCAACTTCCTGTCCTAAGACCCCATTGCCTCCTGGGAAACGAGTGGCATCATTTCCCAGGAGTCTCTGGGCATTACTGTGCCTAAAAAAATCACCCAGCATGCACCTCTTCCTGAAAACCAGGAAGTAAAAGGAACTGGGCTTCACATGCCCACACATATGATGGATACGGCCACAACATAAGCTGGAGGATATAAGGCAAGTGTTTTCAATGATTTCTGGAACAATTGGGGAGCTATTAATATGTTTTAGGTAATATTTAATGTGATTAATTTTAGCTTGCAAAATAAAAAAATTATGCCCGGAACCCCGCTTTAAAGACACATTTACTGTTTGAATATTAAGCATATATGTCAGACAGACTGGCAACTGATATACCAAATGGACGCCATGCAAATCACGCAGTGCAGGCAAGGATAACAGCTCCATAATTTTAATCCAACAATTTATATATTCCTGCTTTTATGGAATCGTTTGACTTATGCGGTACAGTATCCATGCATTATGCACGCTTTGATTTATACAAATGATATACATGTATTCTTACAGTTAAAAAAGACACATTTTAGCAAGCTAAAGAACAGTCAAGTCACTGGATTGTGACTATATTTTAACAAAATGACAGAAAGCTAAAATACTTCAGATGCTTGCAGGCTGTCACTGAGATCAAGAAAATGAAAATGCCAAATGGCATAACTCCTTTAAGAGCTGAACCCGACTGCTTTTTAGTAAGAGGCTTAGAAAGCTCAGTTTGATCGAAGGCGTTTAAAAAGTGTCCTGTATGCAGTGAAGGAAAAAATGACAGCACCGATTTCTTGGGTGCCCATGCATCCCGCTAATTAATTGGTGAACTGCTGAGTGACAACTGCTAATCCTGTTATCCGAAGCCCTTTCCTCTGTATCGTCACCCCTGGGGAGCGGAACAAGCGTTCTGCCCTGTGTCTTTGCTTTCATAATTTGTTATGTCTATACTATACAACAAATCTACTCAGAGATTGCACCACATTTTTTTTTTTATCCTGACTCCCGTTTTTTTTTTTTTTTTAATAGTCATAAACTTCCTACATACAAGTTGATAATCTGGCAAATCAGATCAAGCTTATCCTGGCCTAATAATATCCACCTGGTTTTAGAGATACAATTAGATGGTGTCATCAGCATCTGTCAATGTATGTGCTCAGCCACCTTCACTATTCCCGAGAGTGTCAGAACCAGTTTTTCAGGCCCCCAATTCAACTATGGGCCAAGTAAAAACACCTTTTTGCTGTGTATTGATTTATAGCTAGGAGTAGTTCCCAAGTCTACGAGAAAAGGAAAGGGATTGCGTTCAGTATAAATTAGTAGCTAAACTTGGCCATACCCTAATAGACCATAGATCTCTATCAGATTCCTCCATCCACATTAAACAGCGAATGGGAAAAACTCCCATTGCAGCTATTGTATTCTGAAAGTCGATGCCACCGGTGGTCAAAATACCTGAACAAAGCCTGCATCTGACTGGATTCAGATGTTGTTTGGCTGACAATTTTCTGCCTGGCTTCTATGGTTTTTCAATTGAAGGATGTCGGGCCACTCACTGAACAAAATGCAGCCAGTTCCTTAAGAACCTGCTAAAATTCGCTCATTGTATAGATAGCCTAAAGTGGAAAAAAGTCCAGGCTAATACGATCTAAGCTTAAACCTGCTTCTATCCCTATTCGAAGCCCTATACAAACTATCCTCTAAAGCAGGGAACTCCAACTTTAAGCCCAGGTTCACACTGGGTACGATATGAGATGCGATTTCACATGTCAAATCGCATCTCAAATCGGTAGCATTTGCCGGCAATGGCACCGTCCTATTCGGTGCGACGCCGCATCTGCGGCGCTGCACCGATTTCAAAAAGTAGTTCCTGTACTACTTTTTGCGATTTCGGGCTGCAATTTACATTGACGTTGACAGAAACCTGCACAGATGTCTCCTAAATCGCGGCCGAAATTGGGACTGCCAGCGGGAGTGAAATCGTACAAGTTCAGCTGAACTTGCGCGGCTTCACTCCCGCAGCCCAGTGTGAACCTAGGCTAAATAACACTGGTAGAATATGTAGAGCTCCCTTTCAAACCGACATTATATACAGTTGTGTTCAAAATTATTCAACCCCCCAATGCTGTAAAGGGTTTTAGGGAATTTAGTGTACATTTGTAATTGTATTCAGAATGAAATCCTACAAGGACTTCTTAAAGAACCATTTGCAACTAAAATGACATCAATTGGTTTTGTAATACAGTAGTAAATGTTTATTTTGTGAATTCTTCATTTACACAATTATTCAACCCCTTAAAGACTACCACTCTGAAGAACAGAGGTTCATTGAAGTGTTTTCAATCAGGTATTGAAAACACCTGTGGATGTCAGGGAGCAGCAATAAAGCCTAATAAGCACCAATTAGGCAGCTTTAAAATGACTGTGATACTCAGCTCCTTCTAGACATTTACTGGTGTGGTTACAAACATGGTGAAGTCAAGAGAATGGTCCGGGAAGACAAGAGAAGAGGTGATTACTCTTCACATGAAGGGCAATGGCGAGAAGAAGATTGCAAAGATGTTAAACATACCAAGAGACACCATAGGAAGCATCATTCGCAAATTCAAGCCAAAGGGCACTGTTGAAACGTTACCTGATCGTGGCAGAAAGAAGATGCTGACTTCGACTGCTGTGCGCTACCTGAAGCGTAGAGTGGAGAAAAGTCCCTGTGTGACTGCTGAGGAACTGACAAAAGATTTGTCAGATGTGGGTACTGAAGTTTCTGCTCAGACAATACGGCGCACACTGCGTAATGAAGGCCTCCATGCCAGAACTCCCAGGCGCACCCCCTTGCTGTCTCCAAAGAATACGAAGAGTCGACTGCAGTATGCAAAAATCATGTGGACAAACCACAGAAGTTTTGGGATTGTGTTCTGTGGACAAAATTAGAAGTGTTTGGGCCCATGGATCAACGCTATGTTTGGAGGAGGAAGAACAAGGCCTATGATGAAAAGAACACCTTGCCTACTGTGAATCATGGCGGGGGGTCAATCATGCTTTGGGGCTGTTTTGCTTCTGCAGGTACAGGGAAGCTTCAGCGTGTGCAAGGTACCATGAATTCTCTTCAGTACCAGGAGATATTGGATGACAATGTGATGCAGTCCGTCACAAACCTGAGGCTTGGGAGACGTTGGACCTTTCAACAGGACAATGATCCCAAGCATACCTCCAAGTCCACTAGAGCATGGTTGCAGATTAAAGGCTGGAACATTTTGGAGTGGCCATCGCAGTCACCAGACTTAAATCCGATTGAGAACCTCTGGTGGGACTTAAAGAAAGCAGTTGCAGTGCGCAAGCCTAAGAATGTGACTGAACTGGAGGCTTTTGCCCATGACGAATGGGCGAAGATACCCGTAGATCGCTGCAAGACACTTGTGTCAAGCTATGCTTCAAGTTTAAAAGCTGTTCTAACTGTAAAAGGATGTTGTACTAAGTACTAAGATTGAATGTCAATTGGGGGTTGAATAAAACTGATAATGATGTGAGCACAGAAAAGACATTTGTGGTTATTTCATTATAAATGTTATGTTATATTTGTCTGACCTACACGTGCCTCTTTGATTTAATTGTAAGCAGGATGACAGGATGATCAAAATCAATGTCAAACTGGGCAAAACAATCAATTTCAGTGGGGGTTGAATAATTTTGAATACAACTGTAGCTATGCAGTGCTTTGTTTTATACCATCTAAAAAAGGTATGAAAACAGATGCATCCAGAATAATAAGAAGCAAACGGTCAAAGCAGACTCCTTGACACAGTTATGTGTGATAGCACTGAAATTGCCCCAGCAGAAAAGAGGTTACTGGAGATCAGCTAAACTCAGAACCTTTCCTAACAAACTGTACAGCCTTCACTAAGCAATCTGTTCAAAAGACGCAATTGTCAGAGCCGTAGGAATCAGCTGTTGTTAGCAAAGCGTTGGCAGAACAAAGTTTTCCAGCTCTACCGCCGAAAAAAAAAAAATCTCTCTTCAGGTTCGGCAATGCTGAATTTTCCATCAGTAAATAACACTTTGCTGAACTTAACCCGTTCTGTGTCTGACTACGTCTTCGGTTATGAGGGCTGACCAAGATTACTGGACCCTTATGATACGGCTCTAAGAACTTGGTATAACATAAGGATTACTGATACCTCCACCTATCATATTTTTAACTGGAGGACCAATCCTAAAGCTAACCCTAGAAACAAAATATATACTGTAATGCCACGTACACACGATCGGTTCATCCGATGAAAACGGACCGATGGATTTTTTCATCAGATATCCGATGAAGCTGACTTTCATCAGTCTTGCCTACACACCATCAGTTAAAAATCTGATTGTGTCAGAACGCGGTGACGTACAACACAACGACGTGGTGAGAAAAATAAAGTTCAATGCTTCCAAGCATGCGTCGACTTGATTCTGAGCATGCGTGGATTTTTAACCGATGGACTTGCCCACAGGCGATCGTTTTTTTTCTATCGGTTTTTTAACCATCAGATAATTTTAAAACAGGTTCCAAGTTTTTTCACTGATGGGAAAAAAAACGATGGGGCCCACACACGATCAGTTTGTCCGATGAAACCTGTCCATCGGACCATTTTCATCAGACGAACTGATCGTGTGTACAGGGCATAAGTGAAAGTGCCCATATTTTTACAAACAGGTGGCACTATATCTGTGCTATACTCTTCTAGATCTTCAACCACTTTAAGCCAAAGATGGCTTTTTCATAAGCTTTCTAATATATATATATATATATCCCAGATACATTAGATCATGATTTTTTTATGTTCTATATACTGTATATGTGCTATCAATGTTTTGTTATATTCACCAAATAGCGCTAGTGGCAATTCAAGGGTAATTGGATACATGGCTTCTGGCTTCCCACGCACAAGGGGTTCCAATAGGTTGTCACACTTTTTGTATTTAGCATTGTGCATTTTATTTAGGAGAAGCAGTTAAAACTCCCCCTGTGGTCCACCTTGAATTGTTGCATCCGAATTACTAGAACTGACCCCAGTATCCCTTTCCACCCATTGCTCCTATTTTTTCTTCCCCCTTCGCGCGACACTACCCATGGGAAGACATGGTAGCCATGATGGATTATAACATTTCCTGCCCACCCTTGGCCTGAAACAGCTCAAATGGGTGGTCTCCCATAATAAGAAAAGAAAAATCAGTCTAGGATATTTCAAAGGGTTGTGCGCCTCGCTGACATTTTTATGGGGACTGTGAAATGCTTCAGCCATTTGTTCCAAAAGCCTATTTGTAACCACCCTCTGTCCTCTTTGTAAGGGGAATGTAAAATGTGAATAAATGTCCTGTTTTTAGGTGATGATTGGCTGATGACTTGGAAATATCATGTTTTGTGGGAGACAACTCTGTATTTCTTTGCCATACACTGGTTGCCCTTCACAGCTCTGCATTTGTCACGTAATGTGGTGTGCTTTACCAGATTTACATGCCATTATATATGCAATTGATCCTTATTGAAGATGCTTTTGCTGATGTTCACACATATTGCAATACTGGCCAATTGCAACAAAGTAATCCCTCTTATGGCCAGGTGCGGTATATCTCGTTTTTGCTGCAATGCAGGTCAGTGACCAGAACTCTTGCTCCGGTGACAGCACTGTAACAGGAACTGAGAGGAAATCTACATTTAAGTCACAAGCAGCAAACACCGGACAGAAATTGTAGCTTAACCCCACTAGTTGTTATTGCTGTTTTTCCCTATTAAAGATGATCTCGCCTTATGCCCCGTACACACGATCGTTTTTTCCACCGGAATAAACTCTGACGGGTTTTTCCGACGGAATTTCGCTCAAGCTGTCTTGCATACACCAAACTTTGACAGTCCAAAACGTGGTGACGTACAACACTACGACGAGCCTAGAAAAATGAAGTTCAATGCTTCCGAGCATGCGTTGACTTGTATTTCCGAGCATGCTTGTTAGTTTTCTCCGTTGGAGTTCCATCTTTTTAATTCCGTCAAAATTTTCGACTGAAAAAGTCCGATGGGGCATACACACGGTCGGAATATCCACTGAAAAAATTCCGTCTGGCTTTTTTCATCGGAAATTCCAATCGTGTGTACGAGGAATAACTTGCAGACAATGTTGTCACTGGGACTGGAACTGCGAGGAAATCTCCAAAAAGGGACAATCGAAAGTGCATAAAATGTACGGTATATAATAGGTTGTATAATGAGTTTATGCTTGTGTGTGTTTTTATCAAATGAATAAATGCTGACCCTTGACTGAGTAATTATATTTCTAATAAAATGTCAGCCTGTAAGGCATATACCGTGCCCTTTGTAAGCCTATTATCACACAATAGCTGCTAAGCATCCTAATGGGACCATTGACCTGTCATATGAAGCTTAATATAAGCCCTTCTGTGACCACAGCTCCTATAGAGATGAAAATATCCAGATAAATGCTGAATATTATTAAGGGCCTTCCTAAATGAAACAAACATGACTTCCATTATTTCATTGCACTTAACATGGAAACCGCCAATCGATATCAGACATGCCAACACAACCTACTACTTCATTGTCCGGTTCAATATTCCCTCTTTTCTTTTCTGAGTAAACCAGGTTGCAGCTAATGAATTGATGTGAACTGACTGTTAGAAATAAATAATTCATTGAGGAAATGTAAATCAGTCAAAAAGCAAGAGAACCAGTCAGACCAATGGCTGCTATGATGAAATGTCTCAGCTTGGCGTCTGTGCCGGTTTTCAGGTGACGCCAAAAATAGCTCTTAAATGACACAAAACGCAAAGCTTGAATAGCGTGTTATAATAGTCAATCAATCTGAATAAAGATTGTATGAAATCCCAGAATTCTCAGTACGGCACAGCATTGTGCGCTGGAACAAGCTGTAATTTCAGTTAATGTGGCTTAGGTATTGATTATACATCTCACAGTACATTAAGATATGAGGAACGCTCGGCATTGGTGTGAATTTCCTCCTATCTCCGTACAATAATGATAAGCGGTGGATAGAAATGTCTTGGTTGGTTGGGGACTTCCTTGTTCTGGGACAGGGCAGAGTGCCAGTGATTTTCTGATCCCTCTACACTCTCATCTCCTGTCCACAGAGAAGACCTGGCTGGGGAGATGTGATCGTCTTCCTTCGCTGGGTTATTAACGAGCTTTGTGCGACCCTCAGTACGGGGCACTGTGTAAATCAACCTCTTTACAACCAGGCAGATAATGAAGCAGCAGTTTCTCAGGCGTGAAACAAGGGGGCAGAGAACCCTGAGATTTAATGTTGCAGTCTCTCCAAGGACAGAAGTCAGCCAATACCAATCATAGGTGACGGATGCCATTTTCACACAAAGGGGAGGTCTACAGGCCAAGTAGAAGGCTTGATACAACTCATGTGTTCTGTTACGGCAAGACTGCCACCTACATGCGTGACGATAGCAAGTTTTTATATTATGAAGCAAGTGCTTTTTTTAGTGGTACTCGCTCCCATGTCCTCAACTAGGACAGGAAAACGTACTTTTGGGTGGCCTGCAGCCTCCTGGGATACACGCCGCACATGCCAGGAGGCTATAGGACCAGTCTACCAAAAGTCTGTGATCTCACATGTGCAGTAGAGAGGCAGCTGTGAGTCTTCAAAAACTGATGGTAGACTACCGAATGCAAGACAGAGGTGCAGAAGAAAAACAAAAGCCCTGCAAAGAATCAGGTGCATGGAGGACAGCGTTGGACATCATGGGCTGCCAAGTATGCGGAACTAAACCCATTGATTCAATGGTTTCAAAGAACAGTTACATTTCCGGCATGCCAGGAATACTAACTGTCACATTTACTTGTGCTCTCCACAAAACGGTCAAACCATCAAAAAGCTGGTGTCATACTTAATCACATGTGCAGCCTCATGAAGATCAATCAGAAGCTAAGATAGCAGCTTTCATGACTGAAAATGATAGGAGGATGTAGTCTTGCTTTAGTCCCCGTTCACATCTAGCGATCTTGGATCGTGGGCGGAATCATCGTGATTCTGTCCGTGATTCAAAATCACGCTGTAATCCCTGCAAAACACATTATGCATATTCGGGTGCCATTCATTTTTCAATGGCACCTAAACGCGGTGCAGTTTTTGCTGCGATTGTCACAGTTTACAGCTCCTGCTCTCTTTTGGGCGATAAGCTTTGTGCAATGCAGTTCGCTGCAATTTATCACACAACAATCAAAGTAAAACCACACTGCAATTACCGTAGGTGTCATTCATTTTCAATGTGTCCACTTCTACACCAAGTCCTATATTACTTGGAGGCCTTTTTATAAATAGCACTCAAGTTTTACATTTCCTGCTATATTACAACAGCAAGGAAGATGGCCCGTGCTCCCTATAAATAGATGTAACCTGAGCAGAGCAAACCACACTCTATGTATTAGAAATGGGACAGACAGGGCCATTGAACGGGAACATGCTTGAAAAACAAGAAGGAGATAATATTCCTATTATGACTGTGAGGCCTTCCGATGGGCTGACAAATAGTTCTTTCAGGCCATTTTTCTTCTTGTCTTGATTTATGATTTTAGCTTAGCACCTGTTCTCCTATTTAACCTGATCTCTGCTGCCTACACGCCCATTACTATACAGCCGATCTCTGTGTCACAGCTTATTCAAACTTCTTCTTTGGGGTTGTCGTGTTTGTCCATACGGAGCCTCCTCCAATTTCGTTCCTAAATAAAAAAATGTAAAGTGTACTTATCCCCTACAGTCTAGTCAACCTACCTCAACCAGAGTTTCATGGTACCCTAGGGATAAATGTAAAGTGTACCTATCTCCTACCTATCCACTACAGTCTAGTCAACCTACCTTAACCAGAGTTTCATGGTACCCTAGAGATCCCCCAAAGGCAGCTAGAGGTTCCTTGAACAATGAGTAATTCCTTCCTCCCAAGTAAATAACCACTAACACCAATAATCATTACTATCACACTAATGTAATGTGAGTTGCAGATATTACAATTTTGTGGAAAGGTTCCTTGAAACCTGAAAGTTATTTCAAGGGTTTCTCTGTGTTAAAAAGGTCAGGAAAGATTGGTTTAATCCAGTGGTCTCCAAATTGCCGCTTGGCTTGCCTTTATCCAGCCCTTGGTGCACTATTCCTACCACTGATTCAAGGCCCTATTCTGCCAAGTGACACCAACAAAGGGGCATCACTTCTCCCACTGACACCAACAATGGGGCACCACAATTCCTCTCCCTAATGCCAAAGTGTGGTGATGTTTATTCTAATTGATGCCAGCAAAATCTTTACTTTCGCTGGCCACAGTCTGACCCCCCTAAAGTCTAAAGGAAAGTAAACTGGCCCTCTGTTTGGACACCTCCGGTCTAATCTAATGCCCCAATTACATGCAAAGGAACCAGTACAGAGAGAAATCATCTGCTATGCCAACCTATGTCTGAAAATGCTAGTTTCTTGGCTTACCCTGGCACAGAGCAAGTAGGAAGCAAGCAAATTCCGTACACCTAATCCTCATATTTGTTTTTGGATCGGCGTATCAGCCAGGAAACTAGTATTTTTCAAGAGAGGTCAGAAATGTCATTAAATGTATTTTTCTCAGTACAGATTCCCATCAACTGCTTTTGGCCAAGCTCTATAGATTCTGGTTTGATCTGAGAAACATCTTTCATACAAAAGGAATGTTCCCCAAACTTTCTAAAGTTGGCCACATGCGTTACAATCTACTTGAGATTAACAACTACTGTATGCACTGCAAGGGTCTGCCCCCGAGCATGTAAACTGAATGGCTTATAGGAAGACCCTTGCATCACATACTTCTTCAAAAATCTAAAAGGAGACTGCCCAATCAGATTGTAATGCATGTGGTCAGTTGTAGCCAAAGAAAATTCAAGTCAAAATGGCCTGTTTTTTTTTTTTTTATGGTAATGTGTCCCATGGAGTTAAGCTGGTCATAGTCGGCTTGAACTTTGGACGATTTTGCTGAACCGGGGCAAATTTGAGCTGTGGTTGGCTCTGAAAGCACCAACTGATTTAAACATGACTGATCTGGGTGTAACCTAGAGCTGGGCGATTTTGGCCCCCCAAAAAATCTACGATTTAAAAAAAAAAGAACTTGATTCACGATTAAAATCAGTTTTTTTTCCTGATGGACACCACACCGGTCCTAAAGAGCTGCGGGTAGGAGTTTTTAGGCGAGGCCGCGGCTTCGGCCTAGTCCGCCGCGATCCTGGGAAAAGACCACGGACTAGGCCGAAGCCGCGGCCTCACCTAAAAAATCCTGCCCGCAGCTCGCCGCGATCCTGGGAAAAGGCAGCGGCTTCGGCTTAGTCCGCGGCATCCGGCCTCGTGGCCTTTTCCCAGGATCGCGGCAAGCTGGATTTTTTAGGCGAGGCCGCGGCTTCGACCTAGTCCGCAGATAAAAAAAAAATCGAAAGAATCGATTTGGTCAAAATCTGAATCGATTTGACCTCCCAACTCGATTCAAGATTCAAATCGATTTTTTCCCCAGCCATAGTGTAACCTATACACACCACTGACTTGCTGGGAGCGTAGACCAACAGCAACCAATCACATGCCATCTTTCTAAAGATTAGACCAATAATTGATAAAGTCTGACTGGATGCTAGATCTAAAATTCTTTTTTTTTTTTTTAATTGCCAAGGGTAAACAATCAGTCCTTCAAGTACAAGATAAACCAGTTGATAGCATGATCATGCCAAAACTAGATCATAAATTACATAATCTTTTATGACAAGGATTACAGAACGCAGTGTCGAAAAGTTTAGCATTCCGTGTATTGTATCTTTTTTTTTTTATTATGGGCAACAATTGTAAGAATTCTGTTGTCGTTCCCATACTCCGTTTAGCCAAGAAACAAACATGCAACGGATTGTGAGCTCTCCCTGGAGGGGTTGAGAGGTGAAAAATAGCAAGGAATTCTTATCAGCAGCGAGCCAACTAGCAGTAATAGGAAGAGCAACACAAATACAGAGGAAGGAAGTAGTTTTCTATGTTTCTACAACACAAACTATGTACTTAACGTGCAGGACGAGAACAAGGCAAGGTTCTTCTACAAAATATTAAGAGCTCAGCCCAGCGTCAAAGGTGGTGCAGTATGGAGCCACCCTTCTCAGCCTGTTACACCCTCCACCCAGGATTCCAGGCTCTGAATCACCGGACACCTCACACGCTGTGCAAGGATAAACAAAAGGCCTAATTTGTCTGGCCACAACCTGCTAATTGCCCAAGGAATACAATCCCTAGGTCATGGACTCGATGTTGTTCTGCCAAATTTGGGCTCACTAAGCTCCCAAACCATCATGTTACTGAACTAGCCAGCATAAAAATAACGTCTTTCTTTTAGAAATCTCCAGGAATAAAGCATTGCAAGGCAATTAGATCCGATCATACAAAAAGTATTTCCGAATCTGTAAGGTGTGTACTATATATGTCTGTCTTTAAAGAGGAATATTAGAGTGTATGGTAAATAAAATAATCAATAGATAAATAGGAGGTGAGTATATGACAGGTGTTCATTCAGATTCAGATATTGATCGGATAGAGAAATGCAATTTTTGCTCCATATGATCATCTGAACATTAGATCCACAGGGAGGCATACACATGAAAGTTCAATTGAATGTCAATACAATTTACCCTTTTGTGTTTTGACAGATGTGTGTAGACATGCATGCCTGTATCTCAGGAGCGTGTAGGTATGTGCCCCGAGTAGCGTCCCCTGAAAGCGAAATTCTAGGTAGATACCTAATGCCAATCAATGAATTTATGTGTTCTTTAAAAAATATATATTTAAAGAGAACCTGTCACTCTGCCACTAGAGAATATTGCCATTGCTGACCTCTCCTGAAAATGCTACTTGTCTGAATGTCACGTTGACCCTCTAAACCCTGCAGATATTGACTTCCAATTTGCAAGCTTGTTCTAGGTTATGGCATAGAAGCTATTGATTTAGAAGCAACATAACCACACGCATTTTCAGAGAAAAGTAATCAGAGGCATTATGGGAAAAAGAGGGCCAGCGCTTGCTGCCAATCTAGTTCTGCTGCAGTGCGCATGTGCTGACAATGATCATACTGGCAGTACAGGGAGCAGAGTTAGCAGCAATAAGTCTATCAATGACAGAGTTCTGCTGCAGTTCCTTCATATTCAAATCAGTAAAATGGGGTAAAATTCCTGACCAGGCGGTTCTGCTGAAGCAGTGCAGATGGAGAGCCTGGCAGTGCCGCAAGACCGGCATGTATGGATCATCGATCCATACATGCCGGATATGACCTCACAAACAAGTACCGGATATGACCTCACAAACAAGTACCATCAAAATGCATGGGCAGGTTTGTTCATTATCAGCCAATATTTGCAAAAAAAAAAAAAAACTCGGTCATTCGGCAATGGTCTGGAAATCTGTCCTCTGATCCCCACTGAGTAGGCGGATGACAGGTCCATGTCCACTCAGCCTATGCAGAGCAGACATGGACACAGCCCACTCTTCTCTATGGGGCATTCAGATGGAAACCGACCACCTGTCCATTTCCATTCATCTGTCATCGGTCCGATCCGATACCCCATCCGTCTGTTTTTAGTGGATAGGATCGCATGTCACTGGGAGTCAAATGTCTGTTGACATCAGCCAATCCACTGAGGGCAATGGAGGGTCCGATCAGGTCCGCCTAAAAAAACTGACAGGTGGATCCGATCGGTCTGGCTGTGTGAAAGGGGCTTAAGGGTTTACAACCAGTTTAGCAGACCAAAATGGTTTCCAACTGGCAGTGATAATCTAATGTCTGTGGCTGCCTTAAAAAAAATAAAGACCTAAAGCCGCGTACACACGACCATTTTTCATGTCATGGAAAAAAACAACGTTTTTCTCAACGTGATTCTTACACACGATCGTGAAAAAAAAAGCTCAAGCAAAGCGCGGTGACATACAACGCGTACGACGACACTATAATGTGGAGGTTCCATTCGATTGGCGCCCCCCCCCTAGGGCTGATTATGCAAATTCCCCTTCTCATAACTTGCTTCTGAGCATTTTTTTCCCCGTCGTGAAAGCCCACACACAAACGTTTTTCACCACGTGAAAAACTACGAGAAAAAATAGAGCATGTTCTAAATTTTTAAATGCCCATTTTTTACGTCGAGAAAAATGCTCTGGAGCCTACACACGACCGTTTTTAATGACCAATTTAAAAAATGCAATTTTTCACGTCATGAAAAACGGTCGCGTGTACGCGGCATTAGCCTTCTGAAAAACTAGCCTTTGCTTTAGGCTGGAAATACAGAGGAGAAACTCTCATTGAGTATAATGGGACTGAAAAATTACTATTCCTATTATATTCACTAGTTTTGAACACCAACTCAAATGCTGCTACTTTTTTCAAAGCTATGTATCCAAAGATTTTCAACCATGCATGGAAATCTCTGCAACCAACAGCAAGGACTATGGTTGCCTTCATTAACGCTAGTGTGTTAACCTCCACACTACCTAATTAGGCCCATACGTCCAAATTAAACATTTTTTTGTCTAGAAATCGTTAGCAAAAATACCCAATCCCCGATACATAAATTATAAAGCAACCCTTTCCTTGCCAGGCAGGTCTGACTTTTGATATCTGTACTGGAAAGAGAAACAATATTTATTCCATGCGTTTTCATTTGATTGCTCTCTAGGTTTCTGGTTCTTTAGGAAGCTTGTTGAATTAAAATACAAATGACATCCTCTTTTCCAAGCACAGACAGATCATCTGGACACATTTCTTCCAGTATCCAGTGCCAGAAATCTGGGGCGAGGGTGAAGGTGGCACAGCAGAGAAAAGGGAACGCCAAAAAACAGAAAGCAGATGGGGGTGATTAAAAAAAATAGGAGGCACGGGAAAACAGAAAGAGTATTGATTCAAGGGAAGCATTGACATGCTAATTTATTTGCAATGGTCCTGCTCGTCTTGGTCCATTGCTGGCACACTTCGAAAAGGAGACCAAGTTTCAATAGTTGATGAAGTCTGTTTTATTTTTTTTCCCATTGCTGCTCAGACATAGAGTAAACTTGAACGGGAAACAAATTGTATGGGGAGGGGTGGATTAGCCTGGAGGGTGCCTGTGGGACACTGGAAAATCCCTTCTAAAGCAGCCACAAAAGCAAAATTGCTGAAAGCTGGTAATATAATTCAGTCTTTACTGTCCCTGGAGAGCTAGACTTCTCTACATTTTTTACCTGGACTAATAATATGTTGGAAAATTCATTAAGCCAGCAGCACCACCCAGCCTTTAGCGCAATGCCCCGACCGTGGAAAGTAATCAGATCTTCATAGTATGAAAATTCGGATATTTCCACAGATTTCAAAATGAGGGTCGCTAAAGGAACAAAATGGACTCAGATGCTTGCAAAAATGCTCATTCAGACCTTGTGTGAAAGAATCAGCTACCACATCATACGTTTTTCGATTTGGTTTAAAGGTAAAAATAACAAAAAACAAAAACAAACAACAGTAGGATATTATTTTTCCTGCAAGTATCCAACCAAACACATCTTTATTGATAAAACTGAGTCAACTGCAACCCTGGAGATGTGCAGAAACTACAAGTCCAAGCAATATATGCCAGCTTCTAGGGTTTGGTAGCCCCCAAACAGCTTAAGGGCTCATTTGCACTTGCTTTGACTTTAATACACATTAAAATGCCTACTGCTTCAATAAACTTTTTAATGTGTGTTTCATGCTACTGTGATGCTTTTTTGAAGCTTGGAAAATGCCCTGTGTGTTGATTTTCAATTTGTTTTAAAGGGGACCCGTAGAACCCTCGTTCAGCAGATCCCCTGCTCATTAGTAGCCTCGTTCAGCAGATCCCCTGCTCATTAGTAGCCTTGTTCAGCAGATACCCTACTCATTAGTACCCTTGTTCAGTAGATCCCCTTTTCATTTGTACCCTCATTCAGCAGATCCCCTGCTCATTAGTACCCTCATTCAGCAAATCCCCTGCTCATTAGTAGCCTCACTCAGCAGATCCCTTGCTTATTAGTACACTCCTTCTGCAGATCCACTGCTCATTAGTACCCTCATTCAGCAGATCCTCTGCTCATTAGTACCCTCACTCAGCAGATCCCCTGCTCATTAGTACCCTCATTCAGCAAATCCCCTGCTCATTAGTAGCCTCACTCAGCAGATCCCTTGCTTATTAGTACACTCCTTCTGCAGATCCACTGCTCATTAGTACCCTCATTCAGCAGATCCTCTGCTCATTAGTACCCTCACTCAGCAGATCCCCTGCTCATTAGTACCCTCATTCAGCAAATCCCCTGCTCATTAGTAGCCTCACTCAGCAGATCCCTTGCTTATTAGTACACTCCTTCTGCAGATCCACTGCTCATTAGTACCCTCATTCAGCAGATCCTCTGCTCATTAGTACCCTCACTCAGCAGATCCCCTGCTCATTAGTACCCTCGTTCAGCAAATCCACTGCTCATTAGTACCCCACACTTTGCTGATCCCCTGCCCCAGCTCTGCTAATCTCCCACTCACTAGTAGCACCCAGCTCTGTTTAGCTGATCCTCCTCTCTCTTTCTCTCTCTCTCTAGGCCCCGCTCACCTCCCGCTATTTTGCTCCCACCCTACTGACCAAGTGTGGCATCTGCTAGTTTCTCCTGTTTCGGTCCCCCAGCTCTGCTGATCCTCTGCCACTCAGTCCTCTCTCTCCGATCCCCGCTCACCTTCTGCTATAGCGTTTCCATGTTGCACACCCATGTAGAGCTGCTTTGCTCTAGTCTGGACCCCTTTCTGTTGCTCCATGCTGCACAGCAGATGTGGCGTCTACACCACACACTTCCAGAATATATACACATGAACCGGAATTGACTGCTGATGACATCTTTCTGGTTCACTTGTTGGTTTCCCAGTGCATACTGGGATATCTTATACCTGAAATACCTACAACACATAGCAAAGCTAAACCGGAATAAAAGCCCCATAAATGATTCAGGTTCTGTAGGCAAGCTTTGTCATAAGACTTCTATGGAGGCATTGGAGACCCTTTGCACCAAGAAAGCAACACAGGGTATAATTTTTAAAGCAAAAGAAAACACAACAGCATGAAAAAGACTGTAAGGTAACCATTTTATTTAGTGACAGGTACTTTGATTGGCATTCAGAGTGCTTTAAAAAAGCAGGTCCAGTGCCACATGTTAAAACAAGTGTAATTGAGCCCTAATGCCTTGTACACACGATCGGAATTTACGATGAAAAAAGTCACACGGAATTTTTTCATTGGATATTCCGACCCCATCTAACTTTTTTCCGTCGGAGTTTAAAAATACAACAAATTTTATTTTTTCCGATCGCCTGTGTGGAACTCCAACGGAGAAAAAAACATGCATGCTCAGAATCAAGTCGACGCATGCTCGGAAGCATTGAACTTAATTTTTCTTGGCTCGTTGTTGTAGTGTTTTATGTCACCGCGTTTTGGACGCTCGGAATTTGGTCTGACAATGTGTATGCAAGACAGCTTGAATGGAATTCCGACAGAAAATTCCATCGGATTTTATCCAATCGGAAATTCTGATTGTGTGTACAGGGCATAAGGCTGTGATATTTGGGCATGCTAAACTGTTTAAAAAAGCATGCATACTGCAAAAATGAAGCATGAGGGGAAATGCATTGAATAAACTCATCTTGAATGTACTTCTGTGGAAAGAAAGGGATCTTTACATAATAGGTCAGTCATTCTGACATCATAAAATGTGCATGCAGTATAGGGAAGGTAAACCAGGCAAATTTATCACCATTAAGCACATGAGAAATGATGTAAGCCAAGAGAGTGATCACATCATCATGAAGATGTATGTCATCCCAAGCTCTCATCTCAAAGTCGGACAACCAGTTGTGCCAAGACCATTATAAACATGCCTGTGCTTCCACCAATGAACTGTTCTGAAAACGTGAGCCAGGACTTCACGCTGATTGGAATAAAAAACTTAGATCGCCTCAGCGAGTCTGTTTGGCGTCCTAATTACTGTTTATCCTGCGGATAGCCTCTTATTAAAAAGTGAATAAATGCAAACCCCCACAATCCTCCTTCCTTCCAGCAAATCCCCAGACAAAAGTCATGCAGAGCTGTAAAACTAAATCTAAAGCAAGCACACTCGGTACAGTCCAATGTAAGCCCACCCCAACCCTTCCGAAAAAAAGAAAGTCACAGGAGGTGGGTGGGAGTGAGAAGCAAAAAGCAGAGAAGGTTCCTCAGTTTTGAACTTAAAGGGGTTGTAAAGGTAAAAAAAATCCCTAATAGCTTCCTTTACCTTAGTGCAGTCCTCCTTCACTTACCTCATCCTTCGATTTTGCTTTTAAATGTCCTTATTTCTTCTGAGAAATCCTCATTTCCTGTTCTTCTGTCTGTAACTACACACAGTAATGCAAGGCTTTCTCCTGGTGTGGAGAAAGCCTCTTGAGGGGGGAGGGGGCGAGCAGAAGGGTCAGGACGCTCTCTACTTTGCAGATAGAGAAAGGAGCTGTGTGTTAGTGGGCGTCCTGACACTCCTGCTCGCCCCCCCCCCCCCTCAAGAGGCTTTCTCCACACCAGGGAGAAAGCCTCGCATTACTGTGTGGAGTTACAGACAGAAGAACAGAAAGTGAGGATTTCTCAGAAGAAATAAGGACATTTAAAAGCAAAATCGAAGGATGAGGTAAGTGAAGGAGGACTGCACTAAGGTAAAGGAAGCTATTTAGGGAATTTCTTTTTTTACCTTTACAACCCCTTTAAGGCAAAAACGAAGGAAATAATACATTTGCATCAGATAGGTCTTCAGAAACTACAGAAAGAGGTTCTGCTCCTGAGTTATTCTCATCCGCTTTTAGAAAAGTAAATGTTCAGATGTGCAGAAGTGGGAGGAGGAAATCTGTATAATGTACAAGGAATCATATAGAAATATGTAAATGAGCAATGCAACAGAAGAATAGGAGATGCTCCAAAGACAGCGGACAATCTCCATTCATGAGAGAGAGTCAAAAACAGGAGGAGATACTTCCTAGCAAGCAAACATGGTTTGCAGGCAGCATTGAGAGTGGGGAGATAAGACTCTTGAATATTCATGAGGCGATCAAGTAGTTACGTAAATTATTGTTTGCACATCTGAATATTATTCACCTGCTGCTCTTTTTACAAAAAAACTGAGGGCAATACAACTCACAAACTGAGGAATGCGCTAAGATTCCCTTTCCCAATCTTTTTAACATGGAGGAACCCTTCAAATGACTTTTAGGTCCCAGGGAACTCCCGCTAATTATTATATCCACAAGGGACTTTAATGTAAGCTGCAAGTTGTGAATATAGGAATAAATAAAATAATAAGGAATTTGGTGCACTTAAGAGTACTGAAATAAATAATAATAATGGCCAGAAAAGAGATGCAGACCATAAATATTGGATCGCTCCCTCATATTGGTGGTCAATTGACAACCACAGTGTCCTCATACATTGGTGGTCAATTGACAACCACAGTGTCCTCATACATTGGTGGTCAATGGTATGTTATCTGAGAGGCAGAAATTGCTCAAGGAACCTCTAGCAACCAATGGAGGATCCCTATTGCACACATGGACTATGTATCTTATAACATACATATTTTAATTTGAAACAAAATATGTCTGAGTAAGTTAGCAATTACCTTTTACCATGACTAAAATATACATTTATACATTCTCAGAACACTTTTAGTAACCAGAGTTGCAGATTGTATTACCAGCCTCCAAAAGTAATGCCAAGCCCAACTTCGAAATAAAAAGGATATATTTCACAGATGTTGCTCATTAACATAACTGCTTGTTTTGCATTTATTTCTATGTAGGTGTGTACAGGACATTTAAATGATTGCTATTTATAAAGATAATTACATCAAACTTGATGATTATCTTTCCAATTATATAACCGTCACCCGATGTGTGACCTGAAATCAATGTATTGCTGACTATCATGTGCCAATAGAGTTAAAAGCCTTCAGGTTGGAGATTCCCTGCCCCTGCCCCTCATCCACTGACACTCAGCAGGTCTTTGTCAAACTGAAGATCTTAATCAATCTTGGCCTGTGACTGGGGAATGACAGAAGGAAGATAGATGAGGGATTGAGTGACCTCAGGACCTCCCTCTTGTCTTTAGTCTGCTAGGTTCCAACCTCCTAAGGACAATCAAGGAATAACCTGCTGGCAGGGGTCACAACCTTCAGGCTGGTGCATCTTTCTTATCCTCTCAAAGGGGCAATTAATTTTCCTCAAATCCACGCCCAAAGCTCTTATCTATATAAGATCTGGGTTCAAAATGGCCACTGTAGAGGGTGATCCCAAAGGAGTCCATGAATGAAGATAATTTAATAACCAGCATAGAAACCTGACATGAAGGAGCATATAATCTAGGGTCAGCAATGGTGTACAGACGGCCAAATGGTGGTCATACGCCAGATGCTGAGCCCATACGAGGATGCAACAAAGCATACAAAAAAAAGTTGTGAAGTTGGAATGCGCAACATCAATGCCAGTCTCTTCAATTATCATCATGTCAGCCTGCTTAATAAACAACACATGTATATCAACATATAAAATGTCCATTTATACAAACATAATAGGGTGTATATATATATATATATATATATATATATATATATATATATATATATATATATATACCCTACCACAGTTAGATATGTTTAATTGGCCTTCTTCATAGGCACTTTTGTGTGACTACTAATTATCTCCTTCCACAGGACACCATCTGACAAAGGCTTTGCAGCCTGGATCAATTTAAGGCTGGTGCCATAAATTCTACACAGAAGAGATGAACCCGAAGTAATGTGATGAAAGACCTGTGCTGGGATTATGGTCCTTTGGGCCACAAAGGAGTGCCAAAGCCTATAAGAGCCTGCACCGTCCTTTCAGTTAAACAGATCACAGACAACCTGTTGCTTCTAAGAAAGCTCCATTCTCCTTAACAGTCAGTAGCTTGGCCAAAAGAACGATTTATTTTTTCCGGTGTCATTTATATTTATTTTTTTCTCAACAAATATAGTTGGACCATCCTAACAACACATGCCAAGGTTAGGCCTCTCCAAGAACTGCAACCAGTAGAGCGAGCTGCCAGCCACTGTGCCAAAAACAATGCAACCTAATTCACTACAAAGAAAAGGGAATAGGAAATGGATTGCCCTGCTCTTAGGTCCAACGCTAGAAGCCATAAAACAAGGCCTTATGCAAGTGTCTAGACTCCAGTACAGACCTGCCCTGGAGCCAAGATACATATTGCTGTGAACTGAAGACAAGGGCCTTTTCAGGTGTATCACACACAGGCTGCTACTGTGCTCGGAGCACATATACACAATGACACATATGTGCACTTAAAGGCCAAACCATAGTCACTATAAATTACTCTTCTTCTTAGTATCTCCCATTTCTCTGAAGACCACATCGGTCTAGAAAGGAGTAAATCAATAGCAGTTTTTGGGTTTTTTTTACTCAAGATTTAAGTAAACATTTAAGAATTTCAAGCTCATATATTTTTGAAGGTCAAATTTCTGTAATTGTAGAATGTTCAGACATTATCATTCCACCACCGTCAAGTTCAGCATAGCTCACGTAAAACAATATTTGGAATATACTACTGTATTCAGCATTAAAAACTACATGTTTGATGCAGTAGGTTAGTAAATAGGTGTTCTAAGCAAAGGATTCAGATCTCTGGAGTTAATAAAAATCCCATAAACTTTTAACATTTCTACATTCTATTCAAATATTTCCTATTAAAGGTTGAGAGGACTACTAGAAACCATACTGCTTTTCAAAAGCACATAAAAGCAACTAGACCAGCAAACGACAAGAAATACATGGATCCTAGATCCCCCCATGGCAGCTTTCGTCCTTATCAGATGTGAGCATGGTGGATTTACCATCATCTGTGCAGAGCCATCCTCTGAATATGTCTTCCCTGCCTTCTGCCATGCCATTTGTTCAAGTTATGTCTTGTGCCAGCCCTGCCACCTGGACCTCTTGGCCTTGTGTGTGCAACCCTTCTGTCAACAGCCCTCCCAAGAGATCTGCTAATTAATGGCTTGTTTCCATTTATCTTATGGCACTTTCAATTACACTATTATACACCAGATGGAAACATACAGTTTAGGCTCTTACCTTGACACCCCCCATTGCGCTCTTCATACCCGGCATTACACAGGCAGTTCCCAATAGGCACCAGCCACTCGCCATCGGCTCCACAGTACATTTTAGGCACATCTTTCTCCTCAGAGTTATTGACACAAGATCCTCTGACTTCTACCAGCGAGGAGGTGTCAGAACCTGTGATGGTGTCAGGAAACTGGGCCAGGTTCCGAACAGTTAACGGACACTTCTTGTAGAAAACACGGACAGACACAAGGGCGATACATGCTCCCACATCCTGAAAGGCCAAGTAGAAACCTTTCTTGCTGAGTGGACCTACATCCCTGACCTCCGTGTTGAGCTTCATTATCCGGTCTCCAATGTCCACCTGGGTGAAGCTTTCATCAGCAGCTATAGTGTCAATTTTGACAAATTGAGTTTCGCGGATAAAGCGTTCCTTATCGCTGTTTGACTCATAATAGTAAAGATTAAATGTCTCCTTGCAAGTTCCCATCACACCAGGTAAGCTATTACAGTCCCTTAGGGTGAACTTGATTTCAACATACACCCTCTGTGCCCCACTTCGGGGGATCCAGTCAGTCCGTAACCAGTTGTTCTGGCTTGACTCCATTACGTTACAGACCTGATAGGTTCGTATAGGAGTGTTTTTTTCATCCATGATGCTCACTTCTTCCCACTGTAATAAAACAAAACATTGTATTTAGTTTTCAAATCTTTATTGGCGCAACTAAGCAATAAAAGCAATTCACTATTGTGACATATAACACCTAGCACTGCAGAGATTAGTGTGAATGTGTATTGTCTGCTAACCTATAGAAGACAGGCGTTTGCTTAAAAGCAGATAATGTGAAAGATTTTTTCTATTTGTTTGCTATAGATTACAACTGTCTGCAAAAGTGCATTGTCCTTTGTATATTAAAGAAGTTAAAATATATACTTTCGAAAAAGACTGTACCAACAATTTTAAGCTCAGCTGCAGAGGTAAATTAAGCACAACAGAGCAACATCAGACAAGTACCATCACACAAAGTAATGCCACAATATTAAAATATATATATATATATATATATATATATATATATATATATATATATATATATATACACACACACACACACACACACACAAAACTCAGCTACAATTTCCTAACATAATAGCAGACGCATAGGCAGTTTAGCTGGCAACTGAATCCTTTACTACTGCCCCCTGTTGGTCACAGAGGATATATGACATTTACCAGAGGCAGTCAACAAAGCCATAAGCACCTTAGCTGCTCATATCAACCAATCTGTGTGATCCTAATAAGGTCACATCCTCAAAAGCTTAAAGTATGTGAATGAACCCACTACCACCAAATCTAAGGGCCATCACAGCTGGATTTCCTCTGTGCTGCAAATATGTAAACTGTGTACCTACTAAGTAAAATGTCCTTTATTTAGATCTACTAAAATACAATGCAGATCAAACAAGTAACTGTAAAAGGAAAATGCAATCTACCGAGGATCCCTGACTGTCCATGTACTATTAAATTTTTCACCAGCAGTATAAAAATAGCATGCATGCGTCTGCTAGGCTTGGAGAAAACTGTCACGTCCGTAGGGAGACAGGAAAGTGGCAACTGAAATCAGCGTCACTTAAACATTACTGCAGCCCTGACACTCTCAATATTACCAGTAATGCAAGACATTCATATTATGTCAACCTATAAGTCAATGTCAAACTTATATGTCTCTATAGAAATAAACACAGCGGATTGAAAGAGCAATAAATTCTTATGCTGCGGGATGGTGGATATGTAAACAGTATGTGTCACAAACAGCGTTTAAAGGAAAATTCATAATAAATAGGTTTGCATAATGACTCGAATTAAGTAAAAACAAAATTTAAATATGAATTGTCTGGGCAAGAAAAAAAAAAGGCATATGCGTGTATACTATGATGCCATATTCCCAAGACTATTATATAAATCAGGTTTGATGCAATCAAAGAACACGTGTCCATTAGGATGAATGTTTATATCTCACTGGACACTATGAGGTAAAGCATTTTTTTCTTTGTGCTGCTATTAAAAAAGAAAAGTCATTTATGTGGGCCAATTAAACCATTATACAGCTCACGCTGTCTGCGATGAGAAACATGTATTATGTTCCTCAAGGTCAACCCAAATTACATTGTTGCACGGTTTCCACTATACTTCTTGCCCTTGGCACACAGAATGAGCGATTGTCCCTTTGTATTGCACAGTGTGGGAATAGGACAGACTGTTTCTGAATAAAGTTCTACAGGCCGGAGAACTGCGATGCACACTGACGAGTCTGAGGTAAAATGTCAGCCATTTACGCCTCCAGGTGTCAGTCAGCCATCATGAAATCATGAATCTTCTGCAAGAACATCTCAAGATGTACTTAACTATAAAAACGCCACAAACTGGAGCTCACTGTATATTGTTGTTCTTATTTTCAGGCCATTTATTCCTAGGCCTGCAGTCACATGACTAAGCCTTTCATGCATCCTTGCCTGCCTCAGGTAATGTATTCCTTACTGTGGAGGACAATGCAAGTCCTGAGTTGAAGGAACTTCTCTGTTAAGCAATTCACTTTTTGACAATTATGTGTTATAGATTTTTTTAAAAGTAGCACCGCAATGCTATTCAAACCTATAGGATCCCTGCATGGCATCTTCTACCATAAACAGGCAAACAAATAGCAAGGAGGGTAGGCAATAAGTCTAATAATGATGCCACTGCTGGCAGCTTCTGGGCCTTGTGTAAAATATACATGAGTGCCCTGAAATGGCCACTGTTAGCAGACCGTGCATTCTGCATGCTTTGCTTTAGAGAAGAGCGGGGATAAAAGCTCTTCAAATACCATGGCATTTCAGGAGTATACTTACCATTATTAAACTTTGTTCTGCTCACCAATACATAGGTTAAATAGCTAACTTAGGTATTTTTAACAAACCACAGTGAAATGCTTGAGAAACAGAATAAAACCAACAAACGCTGTAAAAAGCGTGCCGTGTAAATGTCAAATTCAGAGCTACACAATATACATGTATTGTGTTTTAGTATCGGTATACTTCAAAAACCAACAGAGTGGAGCACAGCAGGTAAGCCGCTTGGTTGCCACTGGTTGCAGCACATCACCCCTCCTTGCCTTGATGGCCCACAAGGAGTCTCATATTATAAAGGACAAATAGTAACAAATTCTCATAGGCTCACAATGGTATTCTATTACCTAGTTTAGGCAGCTATTCACTTTTATCTTATTTTTTACTAAAAAGAAAACAATTTACATTTTTGTTTCACTTTAAGTTGTCAGTCAATCCGTAATGGTTATCCCCCTAAAATATTAGGTTTCAGGGCCCACAAAAGGTAATTGATATGGTGGGCCGCAGAAGTAATAAGCCTCTCTGCACAATCAACCAAAAATGAGCCTTTCTGAAATCGGTATAGAGAGCCAATCATCCCATTAGAGTCTCTTAATTGTACCAAATCAAGAACTTACCCCTCCTTCTACAGGACTGGCTATCCAGCCAAGCTCTCCTTGCACAGACCTGGAATCCAAGAGGGTAACTGAAAGAAAAGAGCAGGTATACCGTGAGTGACATGGACGGGAAATGGAGCACAATAGTCTATGATTGAGATCCATCTGGGAATGCTACACAGAACTCTGCAAGCTTCTATGATTTGGCACAGATATTTATTTTACTTTGACAGATATATATATATATATATATATATATATATATATATATATATATATATATATATACACACACACGATATATATATTATATATATTTATATATATTTTTTCCCTTATTTTACATAATTGGTGTGCTTTGTAGACGAAGGGTACTTGTCATTCTCTTCTGCTAATGTATTAAATAGTCCCAGATTTATTATACATCATACTGATAATGGTACCAGCTATTCACCGTGTAGCGTTGTGATAACGTGCCGACAGACAGGAGTCAGACTAGCCCCCATGTCAGGGGCTTTTAACTAGTTCCTTAGCTTTAATCAATATGTTTAAACACAGGAATGTTGCAGAAGAATTCAGTTACCGTAGACCATATGGCAAAATTCATAAGAGGTATCTACAATCCATCGATCATTTCTACAGTTGCAGCTTTATGCTGCTACAAAACCTTTTAAAGCCTTGCACAAATATATATATATATATATATATATATATATATATATATAAAATATATATAGGACCTGTATCCATTTTTTCAAGTTGCCCATGAAAAGCCTACCCAGAAAGTCATCACTTGGATCTGTGATTTTATGATGACACAATGGCTAGTTTGGATTTGAGCATCTCTCTGTATTCGATCGGTAATGTATTTCCACTGGGTGATTTTTTTTTTTCAAGAATTTGTACAAAATTGTACCCATCTTATATTTCTCTTCATTCCCCCTCCTCCATTCTGGTGTGCCGCAATCTACATCCATCTAGATTCTTATAAGGTAGATTGGAGCTACAAAGAGAACAATGGGGCTCAATTTATACAAAAAGAGGGGAATAAGGGGAGAGGGGAAGGCAGACGTGATCAGCATTCAAAGTCACAGAACCCCTTGTGTGCGAGAGGGAAGGCAGACATTCTACTGCAACTTTATGGCAGGCAAGTTTAGCAGGCAGATGTGAAGAACATGTATGAAACCAATGATGTCCGGGCATGAAGACGCTACACTGATTGTATCCGTTACTGGCATGTAGAGAGAGATCCAAGGCAATGCAGCCATAGGTATTATACATAAAATGTAAGTGGATAGAGTGATAAAAGGGGGGGCAGATAACAGACATGGTGACACAGTGATGGATGGATAGACAAATAGATGATAGATAGATAGATAGATAGATAGATAGATAGATAGATAGATAGATAGATAGATAGATAGATAGATACCTTCACAGGTATTTCTTACAAGAATATCCACCATTTAAAGCTCAACTGTCCCAATGTTGGGCTTCAGGCAGACCCAGGACATGCAGCTATAGAGACACACAGAACCAGAGACATGGTAGGGGAGGATATTAGCACTCATTGAACTCGCCATAGGCACCCATGGTGGAAATGACAGAATCCCTCCTCGGACCAGAAACTATTAAGTGAGAAGAAATGTCCTCTCTAGCCTCGGTTAGCAGACCTTCAAAGGCTTCTTATCCTGGTTAAAGTGATCTGTATTCTTTCAGATCTGTAGGATGTCTACATAGGGGTTGATGTTCTGAAGGTGGCTCTGGTCACCTCTGCTTTAGTAAAAAAAATGATATAAAAGGGATTTTTTTCTGAGTCCTGATTGGGGATTGAGGTCTATGAAAAACTGAACACACTATATATATGAAAATTACAGTGTTAGGTTACCCTGCATTCACATCTGCACTGGATTGTATAAGAGTGTATCGGGGGCACTAGTCACATCTGTATAGGAGTACATAGGGGGCACCAGTCTGTTCTGTATAGGAGTACATAGGGGGCACCAGTCTGTTCTGTATAGGAGTACATAGGGGGCACCAGTCTGTTCTGTATAGGAGTACATAGGGGGCACCAGTCTGTTCTGTATAGGAGTACATAGGGGGCACCAGTCTGTTCTGTATAGGAGTACATAGGGGGCACCAGTCTGTTCTGTATAGGAGTACATAGGGGGCACCAGTCTGTTCTGTATAGGAGTACTTTGGAATAAATAGGAATATACATGGGGGAATCATTCACATCTGTATAGGAGTATATTGGAATAAACAGGAATATTTAGGGGGAATAAGTCACATCTGTATATGAGTATATTAGAATAAACAGGAATATTCAGGGGGAATCAGTCACATCTGTATAGGAGTATACAGTATAGGGGGAATCAGTTACATATGTATAGGAGTATTTTGGAATAAATAGGAATATTCAGGGGAAATCAGTCACATCTTTATAATAGTATTTTGGAATAAATATGAATATACAGGGGGAATCAGTCACATTTCCATAGGAGTATATTGGATTAAATAGGAATATACTGGGGGAATCTATCACATCTGTATAGGAGTATATAGGGGGCACCAGTCACATCTGCATATAAATATACAGGAGGAATCAGTCACATCTGTATAGGAGTATATTCGAATAAATAGGAATATACAGGGGGAATCCGCCACATCTGTATAGGCATATATATGGGGCACCAGTCACATCTGCATAGGAGTATACAGGAGGAATCAGTTATATCTGTATAGGAGTATACAGGGGGAATCAGTCACATCTATATAGGAGTATACAGGAGGAATCAGTCACATCTGTATAGGAGTATACAGGGGAATCAGTCACAGCTATAAAGGAGTATACAGGGGAATCAGTCACATCTATATAGGAGTATACAGGGGGAATCAGTCACATATTATTATATAGGAGTATACATGGGGAATCAGTCACATATACAGTATATAGGAGTATACAGGAGGAATCAGTCACATCTTATAGAAGTATACAGGGGGAATCAGTCACATATACAGTATATAGGAGTATACAGGGGGAATCAGTCACATCTATATAGGAGTATACAGGGGGAATCAGTCACATATACAGTATATAGAAGTATACAGGGGGAATCAGTCACATCTATATAGAAGTATACAGGGGGAATCAGTCACATCTATATAGGAGTATACAGGAGGAATCAGTCACATATACAGTATATAGGAGTATACAGGAGGAATCAGTCACATATACAGTATATAGGAGTATACAGGGGGAATCAGTCACATCTATATAGGAGTATACAGGGGGAATCAGTCACATCTGTATAGGAGTATACAGGGGGAATCAGTCACATCTATATAGGAGTATACAGGGGGAATCAGTCACATCTGTATAGGAGTATACAGGGGGAATCAGTCACATCTATATAGAAGTATACAGGGGGAATCAGTCACATCTATATAGAAGTATACAGGGGGGATCAGTCACATCTATATAGAAGTATACAGGGGGAATCAGTCACATCTATATAGAAGTATACAGGGGGGATCAGTCACATCTATATAGAAGTATACAGGGGGAATCAGTCACATCTATATAGAAGTATACAGGGGGCAGAAGTCTCATCTGTACAAGAATATATAGGAATCGCCATGAAGCATCAGTCACCTCTTTATGGGAATATACAAGGGGCACTAGTTCTAATGAATATAATTAGAGGGAGCACCAGTTAGATCTGTATAGGAATATACCAGGGATAGGAGTCTCTTTTGTATATGAAAAATTTGGGAATAAATACGAATCAGTTACAAATATATATAGGAGGGATTCTAGAAGGAGCACAGGTTACATCTGTCTAGGAATATGTAAGATCTATCTGTATAGGAGAATATAAAATACATTGGAGTATATAGGAGTATACAATCCCATCTGTATAGGAGCATAATAAAAGTATAAGGGGAGATATAGGAATATACAGAGGGCACCAGTCTTATTTCTATAGGAATATATGAAATGGGGGGGGGGGCATCTATATTGGAGTATATAAGATATTATACATCTGTCTTGGAGTGCATAGGAATATACACATCTGTCTGTATAGGAATATCTAGAGATATATACAGAGCCGTCCCATCAGAGTATATAGGAGTAGTACTACAGACGAAGTGCCTGATGGAGTATATAAAATAAGAGCAGTATACAGACGATGTGCCTGGTGGAGTATATAGGAGTATATAAGAGCAGTATACAGACGATGTGCCTGGAGGAGTATATAGGAGTATATAAGAGCAGTATACAGACGAAGTGCCTGATGGAGTATATAGGAGTATATAGGAGAAGTATACAGACGATGTGCCTGGTGGAGTATATAGGAGAAGTATACAGACGATGTGCCTGGTGGAGTATATAGGAGAAGTATACAGACGATGTGCCTGGTGGAGTATATAGGAGAAGTATACAGACGATGTGCCTGGTGGAGTATATAGGAGAAGTATACAGACGATGTGCCTGGTGGAGTATATAGGAGAAGTATACAGACGATGTGCCTGGAGGAGTATATAGGAGCAGTACACAGACGATGTGCCTGATGGAGTATATAGGAGCAGTATACAGACGATGTGCCTGGTGGAGTATATAGGAGTATATAGGAGCAGTACACAGACGATGTGCCTGATGGAGTATATAAGAGCAGTACACAGACGATGTGTATAGACATCTGGCAGTGATCATTGTGCGGCGGGGTGGGATGGAGTCTCCCGATAATAATGACCACCGATGGGAAGAAGTTGTCCGGACATTTATCTCCTCTCCATACGATGTGATCACACACACACATACAGATCCATCGTCCAGCGATCCCGATCAGCCCCATGGGACTCCCATCCAGCTCGGGTCGGTCCACATCCAGTACAGTCCTCCGGTGTCCCCTCCATGGAGGATCTCCCAAATACATCCACGTCGGTCCATGTCACATAGCGGGCAGACCCCCCCGCCGGTCCGATCCAATGATAATCCTAGGCTTACCTTCACTGGCCGGATAGATCCTAGATCCTGTGACTGCCGAACAGATCCCAAAGATGAGAGAGTATAGGAAGCAATGTAGAGTAATCCCGGCCATGGCGATGGTGGAGTTCTGTGGAGGTCTGTGTATGTGTTCGGTGCTCCTCTCCTCTCCTCCTCTATATCCCAGCGGAATCAATGCTTCAAGTTTTAGTGCGGCTGCAAGACGTTGCCAAGGGGGCGGGGCTTCCAGGCCCCCGTCCTGTTCCCCTCCGTCACTCAACCCACCGTGGGCCAATCACAGGCAGCAATGGGCGGGGTATGAGGCGGGGTTAGGTGGGCACGCCCCGTTTACCTGGACTGGCCCGTCATTGCCAGACAGACTGGGAGAGCGAGGGATGCAAGTTAGAGCGGAGAAAGTGGAGGGGGCACATCGGGGGATGTGATCGCTGGACGATCCGACACAGTACGACGTGGGATGGAGGAAAAATTGCAGAATGTTCTACTTTTGTTAATTGCACTGAAACGTCCTGCTGTGGTGTACAGCGTTGCCAACCGTCAGTAAATTTACTAACAGTTTGTAAAATCCGTAATTTTTGCATCTGACCGTAATAATGGACACTCATGGACAGATGCACAAATGACATATTTTACAAACTATTTGTAAAGTTTCTCAAAGTTGGCAACCCCGGTGGTGTAAACGAAGGCAATCGGAGTCCATGTGCGCACTGTGCATGCGTTTCTGATGCAGAATAAAGACGCACTGGACTGCATCGGGTGTGAATCAGCCCAGAACCGGGCGACTTGTTGCAGAATATAACCCAGAGCGACAGAACTATTACCTGAAGCCTCGTACACACGACCGAGGAACTCGACGGGCGAAACACACCGTTTTCCTCGTCGAGTTCCTTGTCAGGCTGTCGAGGAACTCGACAAGCCAAGTTTCTCCATTCCCGTCAAGGAAATAGAGAACATGCTCTCTTTTTGGCTCGTCAAGTTTCTCGACAGTTTCCTCAACGAAAATGTACACACGACCGGTTTCCTCGGCAAAAAAATATCTCCCAGCAAGTTTCTTGCTGGTTTTTGCCGAGAAACTTGGTCGTGTGTACGAGGCCTAAGACTCTCACAGCCCAGGTTCACATTGCTGCGGGTTACAAATTGCGCGTTCAGCTGAACTCGTGCAAATTTCAACCCGGCAATGCAGTCCGACTTCAGGGGCGATTTGACAGACATCTGTGCCGGTTCCACCAATGGGAAGAAGTTGTCCGGCAATGCAGTCCGACTTCAGGGGCGATTTGACAGACATCTGCGCCGGTTCCACCAATGGGAAGAAGTTGTCCGGCAATGCAGTCTGACTTCAGGGGCGATTTGACAGACATCTGTGCCGGTTCCACCAATGGGAAGAAGTTGTCCGGCAATGCAGTCTGACTTCAGGGGCGATTTGACAGACATCTGTGCCGGTTCCACCAATGGGAAGAAGTTGTCCGGCAATGCAGTCCGACTTCAGGGGCGATTTGACAGACATTTGTGCCGTTTCCTGCACAGTTATGTATACAAATCGCCCCCCGAAGTCGCCAAAAGTAATACAGGAACCGATTCCGCATTGCATCGATTCGGACGGTGCCATTGTTGGCAATAGACGCCGATTTGATATGTCAAATCGCATGCCAAATCGCTCCAATGTGAACGTGGGCACAATGAACGGTTGATTCACACTACAAAAATGGAATGTGGATGTTTTCTGGATGTGTTTGCTTACAGTTTACGCCACGAAAACTCACTCTGGATGCGTTTCTGTATACACTTTTTTGATGCGTTTTCAATGTATTCCAGTGCGTTTTTTTTCAAGTTTTCTTCGTTTTTTTGTTGCTGTAATGCATTCTGATGCCACATTCCATTACAATTCAGTGCAGAAAAAATCAGCATGTGCTAGTTTTTTGACTGCATTGATGTGACCTATGCCTTTGGATCTCATATAACCTACTACAGGCATACCCCACATTTAAGTACACAATGGGGTGTATTTACTATCGCTGGAAAGTGCAAAATCAGGCTCACTCCTGCATAGAAACCAATGAGCTTCCAGGTTTTATAACCAAAGTTTAATTGAACCAGCTGGGGTTAGAAGCTCATTGGTTTCTATGCAGGAGTGAGCCTGATTTTCCACTTTCCAGCGATAGTAAATAAACCCCATTGTGTACTTAAAAGTGGGATCTGCCTGTAACTGTCTTTTTGATGCAGAGACAAAAACGCACTGGACTGCATCTGGTGTGAAGCGGCCCCTAAATCGTTAGCTGCAAATCGCTGTAAGGGCTCATACGTGAAATTTTTGTTTTTCTTCTGCCTCTAAACACCCCTCCATGTTAGCCTATGGGGTTGATTTAATAAAGGCAAAAAGACTGTGCACTTTGTAGTTGCTCCAGGGACTATTGAGCAGAATTGCTGCTGACTTCCAGCATCCAATCATGTGCAAGCAAAAATTCATTTTTTTTTTTTTATTGTATTTTTTTGTTTGCACATGATTGGGTATTCCTTGCAAAGTGAAGCTTTACCTCATTTACTAAGCTCTGGAGCAACTGCACTTCGCAAAGTGCCCAGCCTATTTGCCTTTAGCAAACCCCTTTGTGTCCATGCACATAGAGGCAGAAAAAAAAAACGCCGAAGTCACAGGAGAGGAGATTTTGAGCGTTACAATGTTTAAATGTGTTAACCCTTGGCATGTTTATTGCTTGACCATTCAATCATTTCAATGGGCAGAATAAATTCATATTCTGTCTAAACGACCGTTTATTGCGCCAAAACGCGTTTACAAAAAAGTGGCTTTAGGCTCATTTTTGATGCTGGTTTTCTCCTGCCAGGACAAAAGGCGTTCAGAAGAGCCCAGCGTGCTGGAATTAGCAACCTAAAGCAATAACTAGTCCCTGTGTCATCAGCCTTGGAAAGAAGTTAAAGTAGCAATGTTTTAGTAAAGTATCCCAGATCATAAACAAATGTTATTCTTTGATTAAATACATTTCCTGTTTTCACCTCATTTGTATCCTTATTGCATGTCTGCAGCACTGTCTGTCTACATCAGCCTTTCTCTACCGTTTACACCAATATATACAGATTCATCCGATATTACCCAAATAAATCTCACTTCTCAGATAACCCTTTGCTGAAAGTAATTAATCGTGAGTCAGTAGGAAGAATCGCTCTTCCTTAACCACTTCAATACAGGGCACTTTCACCCCCTTCCTGCCCAGGCCGATTTTCAGTTTTCCACGCTGTTGCATTTTGAATGAAAATTGCGCGATCATGCTACACTGTACCCATGTGAAACTTTTATCATTTTTTTCCCCACAAATAGAGCTCTCTTTCGATAGTATTTAATCACTGCTGGATTTTTTATTTCTTGTTAAACTAATAAAAAAATTCCAAACATTTTGAAAAAAAAAAGTTATTTGTTTCTGTTATACAATTTTGTAAATGGGTACGTTTTCTCCTTCACTGACGGGCACTGATGAGGCTGCAATAATGAGATGACACTGATGGGCACTGATGATGAGGCACTAATTTGCCACACCAATATGTGGCACTGATAGGCAGCACTGATGGGCACTGATAGGTGGAACTGATGGCCACTGATAAGCAGCACCGATGGGTGGCACTCATTGGCAATGATAGGCACTGATGGACAGCACTGATAGGCAGCACTGATGAGGAGGCACTGACATGAATTACTGATTGGCATCCCTAATCGGCACTGATTGGCATCTCTGGTGGGCACGGGTTGGCATCTCTGGTGGGCTCTAGTGGGCATCTTTGATGGGTCGATGCGTTCATTATCAGCGCAGACCCCTCCTGTCAGGAGAGCCACTGATCGCCCCTCCTCTACCCATGCCTTGTCAGCACAAATAGAATGAAAGCTGATAAACGTCACTTCCTGGTTACGATGTGACCAGCTGTGATTGGACACAGCTGATCACATGGTAAAGAGCCTACGTCATAAACTCTTTACCAAGATCGGAGATGCGGTGTGTCAGAGAGACACAGTACCGATAGCCGCACTGAGTGCCCTCTGGGATGCGCGTGAGTAGTTTAATCTGCGGGACGTCATATGACGCCCAGTCTGGATAACTGATCCCTCGCCCGGTCGTCATTCTGCTATTGGCCTGGCGGGGTGTGGCTAAGCTGGCCATACATGGATCGAAATTTCGTTTTCAGAAGGGATCGACTGAATTTCAATTCATGCATGAGCAGGCTGGTTGTACAGAAGTCGATCTACCAAATAACTTCTGTACAACCACCCTGTCATATTGTTGCCGCTCGCTCAGCAAAGCCAGTTGTAACCAGTGGCAGTGTTCAGTCAACAATGGCACTACCTGCCTGGAGTTTGCATGTTTTCCCTGTGCGGGTTTCCTCCGGGTACTCTGGTTTCCTCCCACACTCCAAAGACATGCTGGAAGGTTAATTCGTTCCTGCCTAAATTGGCCCTAGTATGTGTATGTATGAATGTGAGTTAAGGACCTTAGATTGTAAGTTCCTAGGGAGCAGAGACTGATGTGAATGTATAATAAATATGTAAATGCTGCATACATTGACATTATTATAAAAGTACCTGGCCCCATCAGGGTTGCCAGGCTCAGTAAAACCAGGGACAGTATGTAAAAATCTGTGTTTTTTTTTAATGTTCAAAACCGACATGCTTTTGATGTGAAAATCCCAAGATTTTAGCTGCCCCACCTCTGCACTGCCTCCTGACGTGGTGGCCATCTGCAAGCCCAAGATCCCCATAATCTTCTATTGCCCAGGGGCCCCATGAGTTGTCAGTCCGCCCCTGGTTGGGAATAGCTGGTTGGGATGACTCCAGTACAGGATCTATAATCAATAGCCTTCATTGTTTAATATATGTGAACACGGCAGAGTAAGTGCAGGTGCAAGGCCACACTGTTCCTCAGGCACTGATTATGGATCCATGGTATGCTGGGGACATCTGATCTCATCTACCCTGATACCCGCCAACCTACTGGCAGGTGATACAGCACCCCCTTATCCAGGGCAAGTCCAGGAACATGTGTAATAGGAATATATTAATGTGAGGGACACGCAATGTCACCCTAATACAGTGGGTGCCTGAACAAGGACCTTCACCACAATACACCCAGTAATTATTTAAAAAAAAATTGCAACTTTAAAAGTATTAAAAATGACGTTTACAGTTATAGTAATATATTACTAGTTATACAGTTTTTTTAATAATTGGGTTTGCATATACTTTAAAGAGGACCTGTGAGTATAGAAATATTGGAACTGCCATTAGTAGACACAACCGAGTTTCTCCGCAAAAACCAGCAAGAAACTTGCTGGGTTTTTTTTTTGCCGAGGAAACCGGTCGTGTGTACACTTTTCGACGAGGAAACTGTCGAGGATCTCGTCGAGCCAAAAAGAGAGCATGTCTTCTTTTTCCTCGACGGGAATGGGGAAATTTGGCTCGCCGAGATCCTCGACAGCCTAACAAGGAACTCGACGAGCAAAACTATGTGTTTCGCCCATCGAGTTTCTCGGTCGTGTGTACGAGGCTTCAGCTGCAGGTTTGGGGCAACAATCCTGATTACCAAGTATAAAACTGACATAGAGCAAGCATGCAGCCAGTCAAATCTGAAAACTTTGCCGTCTTGCATTCTTGTTCAAAGTAAGTGACTTATTAGATAGAGGAGCCAGGATCCGTATGATAGCACAACTGTACCTTGAGAAAAAAAACCAGAATGCTTTATTAATGCCCAAGGGAAATTGGGAAATTGTTATGACACAGACACACTTAAGGCGGAGTTCCACCCAAAATTGGAACTTCCGCTTAACCCACTCCTCACCCCCTTCCATGCCACATTTGGCATGTAATTTTTTTGGGGGGTTAGTGGGGGCTTCAGGAGGAGTGGGACTTCCTGTCCCACTTCCTCTTTCCGCCGAGGGGCATCGTAGCCGAATAGCTTAATCGCCTACAGGGAGGGGCTGCAGTAGGCGATCGCCTGGGACACGTGACAGGTCCCATGCGATCGCCTGTCCAATGAGAGAGCGCAGCGCCGCTCGCGCATGCGCAGTGGGTGCCCGGCCATGAAGCCGCAAGCTGTCACGGCCGGGTGCCCACACTTAGGATGAAGACGCCGGCCGGGGAGGGGGGGAGAGGAGCGGAGCCCCGGTCGGCGGGTCGCTGGAAGGTGGAGCAGGTGAGTGTGTGTTTATTAAAAGCCAGCAGCTACACTTTTTGTAGCTGCTGACTTTTAATAAACACAAAAAATGCCCCTTTAACAAAGACAACACAAGATCACAACAATAAACTGAACAAGATGCAAAAACACAACAAAATTACCAATAACAGCAAATAACAAAATTAAAATGACACTACAAATAAAACATCCATACAATTAAAACACAACATAGAATAAATACCAAATACAAATAATACAGCACTTTCTCTAACATCACCCAAATAATAACCAACACAATACCAACATACTATAAAAACAACACATAATCCTGATCATAAACAACCAGAATGAAATCTGACCAGAATTGAAACAACCAGAATTAAATGTGAAATGACATCTCCCGTATTTATGCTTTACCTACACTGAAAGGGAAATCTGAAAATCTCATTATCAGAGATCTGTCAGCAAAATCAAATCCATCCTCAGTAACCAGAAGGAGATTTTCAGATAAGACAGCAGTCAGGAAAAAGTGAATGGCCAGTCTGGCTTCCAGCATTCATTCACAGAAAGAGATCCATTTCCAGCCAGCCATAGTGATCTGTGTTAACTCTCCCACCGCTAGAAGGATGGCCACCTACTGATATACATCACAGGGCATTCTATGCATTGGAAGCATGCTATGGGACCTATGTCATGTATATTACTGTGACTGATCAGTGAAGAATAGCTCTTTATAAGTCATTTCCAGCACAAGGCTTTAAAAAAAAAAAAAAAAAGTTTAAAGGGAAGCAGTTATATGACATAAAAGACATTCAAATGACACTAGTTCCTATAGAAGTCGGCATGTGCTGTCACCTTGTATTAGATGCCCATACAGTCATTTGTTAATCTAACGCTTTTTATGTTATGACATTCATTTTAAAGAATTTGTAAAATATCAAATAAACTTTTCCCATCAGTGTAGGCTGATGGCCTGGCAAATGAGTTTTCACCATTACAATGGCCATGCTGTGATAGGCATTGCCAATAAGACTCCTCAAACTTGTCAAATATGCAATTCAAGTGATTAAAAAAGGAATACAATTTTTTTTTTTTTCGTAGATTGATATTACTGAGATGTATAATTTTGAAACTGCTAGTGCCAATAATCTGTCACTGAAATTCTATATATAACAGAAGATTTAATAAGCTATCAGAGGGATACAGAAACTTATAATAATAGCCATTTAGGAATCAGGTTGTATTTGCTGACAAACTTCAAGCTGCTGAATGCTAATTTCTTGCTATGAGCTACCTGAATTTGATAAAAAAAATAAAATAAACATACACACCACACTACAGGCAAGATCATTTAATTACAAGGTATCTAAAATACAAACAGTAGGAATAATTTAAAATATATATTTTTTTGTTTGTTTTTAGATAGAGTAGGAACCTACAAAATAGGTTATTGATTTATGGCATTTTTTTCTTTTTTTTTTTTTACTAGTAATGACGGTGATCTGGAATTTTTATCAGGACTGCGACATTGCGGCAGACATATCAGACACGTTTGACACTATTTTGGGACCACTGACATTCATACAGCGATTAGTGCTATAAATTGCCATTGTTTATTTTTAAATTTTTTTTTTTTTTTTTTGTTCCACTGGGAATTTGTTTAGTTTTTGCATAGAGTAGAAGGAATGGTAACCACTTAACTGCTGCCATTACCAAGATATCCATCTTTAAAAAGAGGACGTACATATACAGTGGGCGGTCGGGAAGTGGTTAAGTCCGTATGTTTATTTTATTTACTTATCTTTTAACTTTTTGTTCCAATGAATATATTTTTTTCATGATATCCTGCCCAGGAAGCACAACAGGAAGTGAGTAAATCCCCTCCTAGATAATTAATTCCCCCTCCTTTTTTCAGTGACAACTGTAAAATGATGTCCCAGTGACTGTAAAGGTACCTGTATGTCCCGGTGACAACCATCATCAAGGCCGAGGGATAAGAGACCAATAAAAACCTAACATTTTCCTACTCTATCCAAAACTAATAATACAGGGGTTGGTTTACTAAAAGTAGAGAGTGCAAAATCTGGTGAAACTCTGCATGGTAGCCAATCAGCTTCTAACTTCAGCTTGTTCAATTCAAATTTTACAAAAAAAAAATCTTAAAGCTGATTGGTTTCTATATGCAAATCTGCACTCTCCACTTCTAGTAAATCAACTCCACAATTCTGGAAAGAGATAAAATATCAAAAATGGCAGCGCTACCAATATTGTCCACAATGTGAACATCTATAAAATGCCGTTACTCAAAGCCACCAATCAGACTCCAGCTCCCAGCAGGCTTAGCTTTAAGCAAGCGTTAAGCCTCGTACACACGATCGGATTTTCCGACAACAAATGTGTGATGGAAGGGTTTTGTCGGATAATTCCACTGTTTGTATGCTCCATCGGACAATTGTTGTCGGAATTTCCGTCAACAAATGTTTTATAGCATGCTTTCCGACAACAAATGTGTCTTGTCGGATTATCCGATCGTGTACACAAGTCCGTGTACACAAGGCACAAAAATCCAAAGTACAAAAACGCATGCTCCGAACCAATGCTAACCATAGCTTAACATTAGCAGAAGTTGCCCAAAGGGTGGTGCTAAAGAGCTGAAAGAGCTGAAATACCAACGCCCTTCGCACAAAATTCCACTGATTTGTCTGATGGAAATCCAATCGTGTGTACGAGGCTTAAAGTGGAGGTTTACCCGAAAACGTAATTTTTAACATTAGATTGAGGCTCATTTTGTCATGGGGAATTGGGTAGTTTTTTTAAAATAGAAGCTTTACTTACCGTTTTAGAGAGCGATCTTTTTCCGCTGCTTCCGGGTATGGGCTGCGGGACTGGGCGTTCCTATTTGATTGACAGGCTTCCGACGGTCGCATACATCACGTCACGATTTTCCGAAAGTAGCCGAACGTCGGTGCGCAGGCGCCGTATAGAGCCGCACCGACGTTCGGCTTCTTTCGGCTACACGTGACGCGATGTATGCGACCGTCGGAAGCCTGTCAATCAAATAGGAACGCCCAGTCCCGAAGACCATACCCGGAAGCGGCGGAGAAGATCTATCTCTAAAACGGTAAGTACTGCTTTGATTTAAAAAAAAAACACCCGATTCCCCTTGACAAAATGAGCATCAATCTAATGTTACATTTTTTTTTTCAGGTGAACTCCCGCTTTAAGATGTATATGGATCGTACTTTTCCACAAGGTCTTCAGAACCTGAAAAATAAACTTTTTCTGAAAGTTTTTTTTACCTATTTTTACATCTGCAGGCTTTTATGTGCCATTCTGTAAAGTGAGGCAGTGTAAATTTTGGAGGCTCATAAAATAAATGGGGAAATGGCTTATATAATTTGTCGGACATCATTTTCGAAGGGTGTTAAAATGTGACAGATTTACATTTAATGTAGTGAGTGCTTTTAAATTTCCAATCATTTCCAGTAGGTCATTAAGAAGTCTTAGTATTTTAAATTCATACTAGATTGGCCTGGTGAATTATTAACTCTTTAACTCTTTTTATGCAGAGTTGAGACAAAAAAAAAAAAATGGAAAAAAAATTAGATTATCATTCAATCAATACAAATATTAATGTCACAAAGTTTTAGAGAAGAAGGTTTGAACTTGACGCGATTGTAGCCGTATTAGTGCGAATGTACAATGTATAAGTAAAGTGCTGCGTAAAATGACGGCGCTATAAAAGTGCCATAAATAAATAAATTGTGACAGAGAAAATTGAGTACTGTCTGTGATACTTTTTTATTTGCACAAATTTTTCAGGACAAGCTTTCAGGGTATGTCCCCTTCTTCAAGGTCCAAGCAGTACTGATTCACAATTTTTTTTAGCAGAATGTAAAAACAAAACAAAAAAATGAAAAAAAGAAATAAAAGAAAGCTAAAATATCTGTGCGGCTCTGGCCCCGTACACACGACCAATTTTCTCGGCAGAATTCAGCCAGAAACTCGATCGGAGCTGAATTCTGCCGAGAAACCTGGTCGTGTGTACACTTTCGGCCGAGGAAGCCGACGAGTTCCTCGTCGAGCCAAATGGAGAACATGTTCTCTATTTCCTCGTTGTTCAATGAGGAAAGTTGGCTCGCCTAGATCCTCGGCGGCTTCACACAGAACTCGACGAGCAAAACGATGAGTTTTGCCCGTCGAGTTCCTCGGACGTGTGTACGGGGCCTCATAGTAGCATGCAGTCATGGGTGAACCTGATTGGATGGGATTGGATCCTGCGGTACACAGATCGATCAGGGCATACATCTGCGGTAATATCCAGAGATGTGACACCAGAGATGTGTCACCAGAGATGTGACAGTGTCATAGAGATTGCCTTTTATTCTTCTAACATCCTATGCTATGCAGGCAATAATCTCCATAAACACCAGTGTGCATTACTCCAGGCAGCACTGCAAGCACAGTGCAATTGTCAGTGAAAAATGGATGGCTCTGTTAATGAATTTAGATGTTAACAGTGTTTGCGGTGCAGAAAGTGGCAATTTAAAGCCCTTTCTTCTTTCATGTGGCGAGCTGCAAACTGAACAATGATTTAAGCAGTGTCATGGGACTTTCTATAAACGCTCGGACTTCTCAGGATGAGGCAACAGCTCCACCTAGTGAGCAATGACTGAGCTCTGCTGGGATGGACAGGGATATCAGGATGGAGGTCAGGGAAAAAATGCTGTGCTCAGCCCTAAGGTGCTCATGCATTTAGCGATTTGCAAATGATCCAACTATGAGTGTTCGCAAGCGATTTGCAGTCTGTTAAAATATCGAACAGTTTAATATACCAGGTATTGTTCTGTTCTTGTCATTTATTTAAAAATATAAATAAAAATATAGATAAAAATGTAATCGATCAGTAATAATTGTCGTCAATTATAATAAAATTGTAGAATTGATCTGTATTACGATTGTGTGTCAGTTCTCAGGCACACACAATAAAATGCAACCAACAACAGCCCGTTCATGTGGTAGTGCGTCAATAAGAGCTCTCTAAAAATGGCTGAAAGGAGGTTCTCTAGTTTATGATTTGATTTGATTTGTTTAATCAATTGATTGATTAGAGCTTTAAAGTATATGGGAACCCTTACCTTGTAAATGAATCCATTAAGTTTAATGTAGAAGATAATATAGAAATTATTTTATAAGTTTAATGTAGAAATTATTTTATACGTTTTTAATACAGAAATTATTTGATACGTTTCATATAGAAACTATTTTATAAGTTTAACATAGAAATTATTTTATACGTTTAACATAGAAATTATTTTATAAGTTTAATGTAGAAATTATTTTATAAGTTTTTAATACAGAAATTATTTGATACGTTTCATATAGAAATTATTTTATAAGTTTAATATAGAAATTATTTTATAAGTTTAATATAGAAATTATTTTATAAGTTTAATATAGAAATTATTTTATAAGTTTAATATAGAAATTATTTTATAAGTTTAATATAGAAATTATTTTATAAGTTTAATATAGAAATTATTTTATAAGTTTAATACAGAAATTATTTTATAAGTTTAATACAGAAATTATTTTATAAATTTAACATAGAAATTATTTTATACGTTTAATATATAAATTATTTTATAAGTTTAATATCGAAATTATTTTATACGTTTAATATAGAAATTATTTTATACGTTTAATATAGAAATTATTTTATACGTTTAATATAAAAATGCAATTCAACATTTTTATGTGTTTGTATGTATATATATATATATATATATATATATATATATATATATATATATATATATGTCTGTATACTGTATATACGAGGGGTCTTTAAAATGTTTCCGCACTTTTTTATATTTAACCACTTCAATACAGGGCACTTTCACCCCCTTCCTGCCCAGACCAATTTTCACCTTTCAGCGCTGTAACATTTTGAATGACAATTGCAACGCTGTACCCAAACGACATCTTTATAACTTTTTTCACACAAATAGAGCTTTCTTTTGGTGTTATTTGATCACCTCTGTGGTGTTTATTTTTTGCTCTATAAACAAACAAAAAAAGAGTGACGATTTTGAAAAAAAAAAAACACTGAGGGGTAGATTCAGGTAGGGAGCGCGTATTTGTGTGCGGGTGTAACGTATCCTATTTACGCTACGCCTCCGCAACTTTGACAGGCAAGTGCAGTATTCACAAAGCAAAGTTGCAGCGGCCTAGAGTAAATAGGCCGGCGTCCGTGAAAGTATCCCAGTGCGCATGCTCCAAATTAACCCGCAAAAAGCCAATGCTTTCGACGTGAACGTAAATGACGCACAGCCATATTCGCGGACGACTTACGCAAACGACGTAATCGACGGAAAATTCTACGCTGGCCCGACGTCCATACTTAACATTGGCTGCGCCTCATATAGCAGGGGTAACTTTACGCCGGAAAAAGCCTAACGTAAACAGCGTATCTGTACTGCAACGGCCGGGCGTACGTTCGTGAATAGGCATATCTAGCTGATTTACATATTCTAGGCGTAAATCAGCGTACACGCCCCTAGCGGCCAGCGTAAATATGCAGTTAAGATACGACGGCGTAGGAGACTTACGCTGGTCGTATCTTAGACAAATTCTGGCGTATCTGATTCTTTGAATCAGGCGCCAAGATACGACGCCTCAGACTCAGAGATACGATAATAAATATCCCAATTTAAAAAAAAAAATGTTATCATTTTTTTCACCAGTTTAGGCCGATATGTTTTCTTCTACATATTTTTGGTAAAAAAATTGCAATTAGCTCATATTGATTGGTTTGCGCAAAAGTTATAGTGCCTACAAAATAGGTTATTGATTTATGGCATTTTATTATTATTTATTTTTTTACTAGTAATGGCGGTGATCTGGAATTTTTATCAGGACTGCGACATTGCGGCAGACAGATCAGACACTTTTGACACTATTTTGGGACCACTGACATTCATACAGCGATTAGTGCTATAAATAGCCATTGTATACTGTATAAATGTCACTGGCAGGGAAGGAGTTAACACTAGGCGTCGATCCAGGGGTTAAATGTGTTACCTAGGGAGTAATTCTAACTGTGGGGGGAGGGGACTGATTGGGGGAGGAGACCGATTGGTGTTCCTATATACTAGAAACACACAATCTGTCTCCTCTCCCCTGACAGTACCTGGATCTGTGTGTTTACATTCTTGCCATGTAACCATTAATAGGAAGCATTATCAATACAATCGATCACTCTGTGGTGGGCTGTGGAATTACTGTGACATTTAAAATCTGCTACATTATTGGAGCTTAGCATTAGAGCGGGGAAAAATTCAAGCTGAAGTTAGACTGATTGGTTACCCAGGTTTTGCACCCTTTGGCCCGGATTCACGTAGCACTTACGCCGACGTATCTCGAGATACGCCGCATAAGTGTCAATGTGCGCCGTCGTATCTATGCGCCATGCCCATAGAACTAGAAACGCCTGAAATTAGGCTTCATCCGACCAACGTAAGTTTCCTACGCCGTCGTATCGTCTGCACATATTTACGCTGGCCGCAAGGGGCGCTTCCATTGATTTACGTCCGGCGTAAAGTTAAGCCTCATAAAGCAGGGGTAAGTCATGTTAAGGTATGGACCAGGGAACAGCCGTAGTATTTTACGCTGTTTACGTAGTAGTACGTGAATAGGGCTGGGCGTAGGTTACGTCACGTCGTAGGCAGTGATTCGACGTATCTTATGGAGTATTTTAGACGTAATTCTGAGCATGCGCACTGGGATGCTTCCACGGGACAGCGCATGCGCCGTTCGTTCGGCCCCTCATTTGCATGGGGTCACGCTTCATTTAAATGGATCACGCCCACTTCCACCTAGTTTAAATTAGGCCGGCTTACACCGACGAATTTACGTTACGCTGGCGCAACGTTGGGAGCAAGTGCTTTGTGAATACTGTGCTCGCCGCTCTGCGCTACGTCGGCGTAGCGTATATTCGATACGCTACGCCGGCATAACTATGCGCCGAGGTACGTGAATCCGGGCCTTCAGGTTTAGCAAATCTCCCCCAGGGTCTTAGGTGGCAATGGGGTTTGGTAAGTATTTTGGACATTGGAACTCCGGCAAACAGCCACAATTCCTACAGGAGTAATATTAAATGTTAAATGTTAATTTAGCAAATTGTAGATTTACCACCTCTTTAGTAAATAAACCCCACAGTCTTTATTCATAGGCTTGATCTCTTTAGTTGGTTGTTGTGAAGGAAACAAAATGACTTTATTAGCAGAATGTTCACATAATGTAGAGATACAATTGTATGGTCTTTGTAAATTCAATGCAAATTGCTTTGGAATTCCTTGCACAAAGCCGCTCAGAGTTGTGTCCACAAGAATATAATGAATTATCACTGAAAATATGTGCAATACCTAAGCCATTACGTTTTGTAACAATGTGAACAAGTGTGGTAACTGTGCCACAAAATCACACGAATTCTAAGAGAAAATAAAATCAGTGATTTGTGTAAGTGCCCACATTATCTTTTGTTTGTTAGCACCTGCCCTATTCAATTATCACTATCAGTAGTTAGACTCAATTCATTAAGCTATAATGTGTGTACTACATGCCGTAATGATCGTTATTTTCAGCACTGAATGACAAATGAGTGTTACCAAAAATCACACGGTTTAAAATAACCATAATTATGGCAATAACACAAGCATCATATCTTAAGAAATTAGGCTAGTTACTTGTTTTTTTTTGTTCTAGCGAAAACTAGATCTTGTATGGTTGGGTTTGCTGGGCAAATAAAGTCACTGGTATTAAACTTCAACAAAATGGTGTCTGTCTGCCCGCAGACACCGACTTCTTGTTTCGTAAATGTAATGAGATGGGTCAAAGATGGCTTCATCTCCTGTTCTCCACCTGTAGAGATCTCCTTTGAGTCGGTGTCTCTATGCAGATGGCCACCATTGTTTGACGTCTACTGGAGCCTGACAAGCTGGTTCTGTTTGTCTTGCACCAGTCTCTTCACATACTGATCCAACTGACACATGTTTGGAGGGGCATTTGAGCAGCATTTCATTGTTTTGGGCTACAATGGTATTGACCTGCCACAATATTGAAACTTGCATGTGGTACCAGTTGTTTGGAAAGAATATTTCTTAGGCCCCGTACACACGTCCGAGGAACTCGACGTGCCAAACACATCGAGTTCCTCGTCGAGTTCTGTGTTGAAGCCGCCGAGGATCTCGGCGGGCCAACTTTCCTCATTGAACAACGAGGAAATAGAGAACATGTTCTCTATTTGGCCCGACGAGTTCCTCGTCGGCTTCCTCAGTGAAAAGTGTACACACGACCGAGTTTCTCGGCAGAATCCAGCTCCGATCGAGTTTCTGGCTGAATTCTGCCGAGAAACTCGGTCGTGTGTACGGGGCCTTACACTTGAGCAGAGGCTTCGTAGTTCAATTTCAGTACTTTTTCAAGAGCACTTGTACCCAGATTTTTGTTTCGAAAATTAAAAGAAGGTTACTAAGAAGAAGAGACGGTTATTAAGACCCATTCATACCTGTGATGACACTCAGATTTCCTGAGCAAGGTGCTGTCACTTACAGTGGTCCTAAAGACTTGTTTCTTTAAAATAATAAACACAGCATACTTACCTGCTCTGCACAATGGTTTTGCACCAAGCAGCCTCGATCCTATGTTTCTTTGGTACCCCGCTGGCACTTTTTGCCCCTCCCCCTTGCCAAGTGCCCCCAGAGCAAAGAGCAAGCTGCTTTCTCTCGTGTGTGCTTACCAGGGCTCAAGTCCTGCGGGAACGGGTGGGAACGTAGTTCCTGCTCTTTTTTCACAGCAGGAACTCAGTTCCCTTTGCAGGACTAGAGCAGCCGAGAGCAGCCGAGCCGCCCGAGCCAATCCTTCACTAAGCGGCGATACCCAGCTCGAGTCACTGTCAGGGGCAGGCGAACCTTAGTAATCCTTTATGTTACTGGCCGCTTTCTGTATATGAATTCATCAGGTAGTATGCGGGTATTCCGTCACTTCCTCGAGGCCGCAATGTCTCCTGGGAGCTTTTGTCATTGTTCCCAGGAGACATTGCGGAAGTCTGCCGCGAGTTATCGCGGGATTTAGAAAGAACTTGCTTTCGCAACTATACTTGCACACTACCCGATAAATCCATATACATGAAGCGGCCAGTAACATAAAGGATTACTAAGGTACAGTGGATCGAAAAAAACAAAAAAACATGCGGTTTAGTAATTATGCATATGAGCGTATAATTTTTTTTTTTTGGTGGTGGAGAGGATCTTGGGTGGGAGTTCCTACACTTTTTTCCCCAGGACTTGACCCCTGGTGCTTACTCCCGAGCATTCTCTGTGTGTCTATGGCTCAGTCCCCCCGCTCCCTCCTTACTGGTTGTGATTGACAGGCAATAATGTTTTGGGAGAGCCTCGGCTCTTGTGCACATCACTGGATCGGGATCTAGCTCAAGTAAGGTATTGTGAGAGGGCTGCAACAAAACAAAACAAACTGTACAGGAGCTTCTTTGGGGGAAGGTGGCTCAATTTATGCCCCTCACTGAGAGAGTTTGAAAAGCATATTTAGCGCTTTAATGTTTTTTACACGATTTTTCACCTAAGAACCATCTCAGGCTCCGTACACACGACCGAGTTTCTCAGCAAAAACCAGCAAGAAACTTGCTGGGAGATATTTTTTTGCTGAGGAAACCGGTCGTGTGTACATTTTCGTCGAGGAAACTGCCGAGAAACTCGACGAGCCAAAAAGAGAGCAAGTTCTCTATTTCCTCGACGGGAGTCTCAGGCCTCGTACACACGACCGATGAACTCGATGGGCGAAACACATCGTTTTTCTCGTCGAGTTCCTTGTTAGGCTGTCGAGGAACTCGACAAGGCAAGTTTCTCCATTCCCGTCGAGGAAATAGAGAACTTGCTCTCTTTTTGGCTCGTCGAGTTTCTTGACAGTTTCCTCAACGAAAATGTACACACGACCGGTTTCCTCGACAAAAAAATATCTCCCTGCAAGTTTCTTGCTGGTTTTTGCTGAGAAACTCGGTCGTGTGTACAAGGTTCAAATTGGCTCGTCGAGTTCCTGGTCGGACTGGTTTCCGACGAGAAACTCGAGCGTGTGTATGCTAAGAAACCTGCGCTTGCTCAGAATAAAGTATGAGACGGGAGTAAAAGTAGCATTTGTAATGGAGATAACACATTTTTCAAGCTGTAACAGACTGAAAAGTGCAAATCGTCTCTTACCAAACTTTTACTTCACAAGCAAACACATGAGATTAGCAAAAGCAGCCCCAAGAGTTTAGCCAATGGAATCGAACTTCCCCTGCCGTTGTATGTGTTGTATGTCACCGCGTTTGAGAACGAGGAGATTTTGTCTTGACTGTGTGTACGCAAAGCAAGCTTGTCGAGTTCCTCGACAAGCCTAACAAGGAACTCGACGAGGAAAACGATGTGTTTCGCCCGTCGAGTTCCTCGGTCGTGTGTTCGAGGCTTCATCCTTACTAGCTTTGCATTGGCTAAAACAAAAACGCTCATAACTAAAAACATGTGAAAAATGTATGTATAAATGCATGAAAAATGACCGAAGCTACCAATGCTCAAGTGTGACTGTAGCTTTAGGCAGGAAAACGTTTTAAAAAAAACAGCTTCCATCAAAGTTTATGGAGCCAAAAACGTGCTTTCCTACCTCAAAGAAGCTCCTATACTTCTTTGACACAACAAGCAACAGCACATTACTCAGATATGAATGGGCCGCATTGAATGAATGCAAATCTGGTGTTTAGAGTTGAAGTGCTTCTGGAAATGTGCTTCAATTCCCTCAATTGTAAATTGGGCCAAAGAGTTGTATGAGCTGACAAGAATAGTTTGGTGGGTATATAGTGTTGCAGTAATTGATGAACAGTCAAATATTGGTTTACTTCATGTGTTGAAGTCTATAGTTAGATGCAATGCAGGAAAGTTAATATTCATATGGCATGTGGCATGCTGGGGAATTAAGAAAAAAAAATTTTTTTTGGGCATAATGGGATATTAAATGGGAAATGGAATATTTGAAGTAAACATAAACTCCCTTTCCTGTTCTTCACCTCACCTAAAGCTTTGGACCTCATTAGGACATGCGTTGCTGATGCGGTGCTTCACTTCACACTCGTGGCAGTCTTGACCCGACATGTAGCATTGGCAAGGTGGCAAGCCCATCAAACGCTACTCATTCAAGTCAATGGGGAAGCCCTGCAAATGCCCCTTAACCATATGCAATGCACGCTGTTGCAGCGTGTTTGTCGGAAAAAATGGGGTGATGAGGAGGCATTGCACCTGTCAGTAGCCTCTGGAGCGCGATCTGAACATGGATGACACTTCAAAGGCAAGAGAGATTTAGACACCATGATGTCTAAATCTACCCTTAGTAAGTCAGGCCCACCCACAAACTGAATAAGGCCCCTTTCACATTGATCCGACATGCTTTTTCTGCAGCGTATTATAGCAGCAGTGTTTGTGTGAGTTAGCTGCGCTTCGCCATAGACTTCTATTACCCAGTTATGAGCAGAAAACATTTGTGGAATTCGTGCTGCACATAACTTGATGACTGAAGAGACACAGCTTCACTGGGCTACATAAACATTCTACCCCTTTAGTATGACATCTCTAGTGCATGTTATAAGTGCCTACTGTAGTTTCTATTCTTCCCCATCCTCTATAGGTTTAAAGGGGTTGTTTTTTATTTTATAAATAGGTTCCTTTAAGCTAGTGCATTGTTGGTTAACTTACCTTTTCCTTTGATTTCCCTTCTAAATGTTTTTTTTCTTTGTTTTCTTTTTCTGAATTTCTCACTTCCTGTTCCTCCTCAGTAAGGTGTTCAGTAAGCTGTTCTGACTGACTTTCCACCGCTCAGATGATGTTGGCAAGTTTACTGAGGAGAAACAGGAAGTGAGAAATTCAGACAAAGAAAAAAAACATTTAAAAAGGAAATCGAAGGAAAAGGTAAGTGAACCAACAATGCACTAGCTTAAAGGAACCTATTTAGAAAAGAAAAAACAAACCTTTACAACCCCTTTAACCCCCCTGGCGGTATTCCCGAGTCTGACTCGGGGTGAGATTTTTTGGCTACGATCGGTAACCCCGAGTCAGACTCGGGCTCGCCTCGCTGAATCCACAGGCTTGGTTTACTTACCTTGTCCCTGGATCCAGCGATGCCACCGCGCTGTGTGAACGAGCGGGACCTCGCTCGATTCACACAGTGCCTCTGTGTGCCTCCGATCTCCGTTCCCTGCGACGTTACGACGCACAGGGGCGGAGAACGGCGCCAAATTCAAAAAGGTAAACAAACACCTTACATACAGTATACTGTAATCTTATAGATGACAGTACTGTATGTAAAAAATACACACCCCCTTTGTCCCTAGTGGTCTGCCCAGTGCCCTACATGTTCTTTTATATAATAAAAACTGTTCTTTCTGCCTGCAAACTGTAGATTGTCCATAGCAACCAAAAGTGTCCCTTTATGTCAAAAATGGTTTTAGAGCAGCTAGAAAACAGCGATAATAAATTATAATCACTTGCAGAATTGTGCGATAGCGATTTGTGGGGAAATTCGTCATAAAAAAATAAAAGTAATGACAGCGACAATTCTGCAACTGAGCAAATTTCAGTGATTTTGAGTTGATGACATTATTGAATAATTTTTATTATAATTATATTATTATTTGTTATAATTATTTATAATTATTTATTATATTATAATTTATAATTTTGTTTTAAAAAAAATTCAAAACCGGGATGTCTATTAGACTCTGGTTTGGTCAGATTTAAATGAGTTATTCCTAAGAATTACGGGCCAGATTCACAAAAGAGATACGACGGCGTATCTCCTGATACGCCGTCGTATCTCTGTTTCTATCTATGCGACTGATTCATAGAATCAGTTACGCATAGATATCCCTAAGATCCGACAGGTGTAATTGTTTTACACTGTCGGATCTTAGGATGCAGTACCGCGGCCACCGCTGGGGGGAGTTGGCGTCGTAAACCAGCGTTGGGTATGCAAATTAGGAGTTACGGCAATCCACGATGGATTTTCGCGTTCGCTACGTCGTCAGTAGTCAAGTTTCCCATTGCAAAGTTAGTCGTTATTTGACCTGCCTTAACTTTACACAGCAATCGTATTGCTGTATAAAGTATGCCTGTCGTTCCCGCGTCGAAATTTAAAAATGAACGTCGTTTGCGTAAGCCGCCCGGGAATACGGAATTACGCTACGAGCGTCGCTGTTCGAAACAATGACGTCACTGCGCGCAAAGCACAACGGGAATTGCAAAACGGAGCATGCGCAGTAGGTCCGGCGCGGGAGCGGGCTTAATTTAAATGGCACATACCCATTTAAATTACGCGGGCTTACGCCGGAGCGTAGGTTTTCATTGCAAGTGCTCTGAGAATCAGGCACTTGTGATGAAAACTTGCGGCGGTGTAACGTATCTACGATACGTTACGCCGCCGTAATTCCACGTAAATCTAGCCCTACAGGCCTACAGTATAAAACGCCAAATTTCCTTGCAAATAATGGTACCGCTTTCAGCACCTAAAATCTGAAATAATCATACCGCCACGGAGGTTAATAGTTATTTCCTTAATTTACTTACCAGATTCTATAAAGGTGGTTAGGGAGACAGAAATGTAATGACAGTTTACAATTCTGAGTATTACACTTTATACCATCTGATGGCTGGATTTTGTTATTGCTCCCTAATACATTATTAAAAGACATTAGTATCACTGATAGCATATTGATTTACTTTACTGCAAATGCTGTGCCAGTTGCTGAACGTAACAGCTGGCAAATTTGGCTCACACGTACATTTTGCTTCCTTTTCAATCATCTACGGAAATTAGAAGTGAAATGAGACATAGGTAAGAGGGATGCTAGATGTGTTTTATCTATTATATCAGTTTCTGCTCATATTCCACCCCTGCAGTCTTCTCCTGTGCCCATTTGATCTGCAATTGCTAGGTCAGTATTCCTAGATTGGGGAAATACAGCTAACCAGTTATTAAATATGAATAAGGCCGTGTATTTAAGACACATCATCTGGGTCTACTATGCATACTTGATTTAAATAAAATATTACCACTGCTTAGAAGCAGTTCATCTCATCCTCTCCATGTAAAGTCCTAGCTATTTTTGGTGGTGCTTGTGCTGATCACCGGGTGACTTGTTGGCCTTACTCACACAGTGCTGTTAAACATAATTTGGGTTGTAAAACATTAAAAGGGGTACAGAAAGCAGGTGTTCTGGGTGAGTGCTTTCTCATTAAAGAGTGAATCCGACATTCAAATTAAGTTGTTAAAAATTAATTGCTTGCCTTCCCTATTAAAAATAAAGGTTACACATATGCTTGGTGTAGTCATCAAAGTTAGAAGCCGGAAAAACACATGGGGCTAGATTCAGATATATTCAGATATTCAGAATCTGATTTACGATCCGCCGGCGCAAGTTTTTGAGGCAAGTGCTGTATTCAGAAAGCACTTGCCTCTAAAGTTGCACCGGCGGATCGTAAATCCCCCGGCGGAATTCAAATTCCGCGGCTAGGGGGAGTTTTCTATTTAAATCAGGCGCGTCCCCGCGCCGATCGCACTGCGCATGCGCCGCCGGCTAAATTTCCCAGCGTGCATTGCTCCAAATGACGTCGCTAGGACGTCATTGGTTTCTACGTGAATGTAAATTACGTCCATCCGTATTCGCGACCGACTTACGCAAACGACGTAAAAAATTCAAAATTCGACCCGGGAACGACGGCCATACTTAACATAGGATACGCCGCATATAGCAGGGGTAACTATCCGCCGGAAAAAGCCGAACGCAAACGACGTAAAAAAAAAGCGCCGGGCAGGCGTTCGTTTCTGAATCGGCGGAACTCCTCATTTGCATATTCCTTGCGTACAAAAAACAAAACGCCACCTAGCGGCCGGCCTGGAATTGCATCCTAAGATCCGACGGTGTAAGTCACTTACACCTGTCGGATCTTAGGGAGATCAATGCGGAACCTGATTCTATGAATCAGGCGCATAGATACGACGGACGGAACTCAGAGATACGACGGCGTATCAGGAGATACGCCGTCGTATCTCTATCTGAATCCGGGCCACGGTCATTTTTCACACGCAGGCCCGGATTCAGAAAGGAGATACAACGGCGTATCTCCGGATACGCCGTCGTATCTCTGAGTGTGCGGGGTCGTAACGATGCGACTGATTCATAGAATCAGTTACGCATAGATTTCCCTAGGATCCGACAGTATCTTAGGCTGCATATTTACGCTGGCCGCTAGGTGGCCCTTTCGTATATTTACGCGATGAATATGCTAATTAGGTAGATACGCCGATTCAGAAACGTACGTCCGCCCGGCGCATTTTTTTACGTTGTTTACGTTAGGCTTTTTTCGGTGTAAAGTTACCCCTGCTATATGAGGCGTATAGACGTTGTTCCCGCGTCGAGTTTTGAAAATTTTACGTCGTTTGCGTAAGTCGTTCACGAATAGGGCTGTACGTAAGTTACGTTCACATCTAAAGCAATGATGACTTGCGGCGTAATTTTGAGCATGCGCACTGGGATTTTTTTACGAACGGCGCATGCCCCTTTGCAGAGGGCCCCCCAAATTACTAGAGGCCCCGCCTGGTGAGAAGTCATTTTTGGCCCCTCACCCCGACAGCAGAACACCCCCTCCCCCCGCGCTTCTCAACTTTAATGTGACATGTCATCTTTGGCAGCCCCCCCCCCCCCGCTTCTCACTGTGACATGTAATTTTGCTTAGGGCCCCAGGAAGGTCAGGATCGGCACTGATCAGGTCTACAAGTTTTGATTCAGCTTTTAGCACTTGGATGAGATATTGTTGGCTACAGTGGACACTTCCACATCCATGCCTCCAGATGAAGGCCTCTTGAACCCCTATAGGGAAAGAGAGACTTGATTGATGGGGGAATAGCCTGGTGCTGGATTTGTATGGTCGCTAAGGATTGGTCAAACTATGGGGGATGGGCTGGGTCTGAGCTCAGAAAATGTATTGCCCCATGGAATTATGGGCCTTTTTAGAAGAACGTGGCTAGAAGAGCTGCCCACCCACCCGCTCTTTTTTCTTTTTTGGTAGGTCACAGCTTGCTGTGGTTTCTTGACCATGCCAGCAGTAAAGTTGCTGTAATGGTCAACGGGAAGTAGGCTGTCTGTCTAGCACTTAGACCCCTAAGTGCTAGCGTATTGCAGGCGCTATAGCGTTAAAAATAGCACCTACAATCCGCCCTTAAACAACTGTCAGGCCTCGTACACATGACCGAGTTTCTCGGCAAAAAACAGCAAGAAACTTGCTGGGATTTTTTTTTGCCGAGGAAACCGGTCGTGTGTACATTTTTCGACGAGGAAACTGTTGAGGATCCCGTCGAGCCAAAAAGAGAGCATGTCTTCTTTTTCCTCGACGGGAATGGAGAAACTTGCCTTGTCGAGTTCCTCGACAGCCTTAGGCCCCGTACACACGTCCGAGGAACTCGACGGGCAAAACTCATCGTTTTGCTCATCGAGTTCTGTGTGAAGCCGCCGAGTATCTCGGCGAGCCAACTTTCCTCATTGAACAACGAGGAAATAGAGAACATGTTCTCTATTTTGCTCGACGAGGAACTTGTCGGCTTCCTCGGCCGAAAGTGTACACATGCCGGGTTTCTCGGCAGTAATTCAGCTCCGATCGAGTTTCTGGCTGAATTCTGCCCAGAAACTCGGTCGTGTGTACGGGGCCTAACAAGGAACTCGACGAGGAAAACGATGTGCTTCGCCCGTCGAGTTCCTCGGTCGTGTGTACGAGGCTTCACATTCACTCCAGTGTGAAAGCCTGAGGGCTTTCACACTGGAGCGTTGCGCGCTAGCAGGATGGTAAAAAAAAGTCCTGCTAGCCGCATCTTTGGAGCGGTGAAGGAGCGGTGTGTTTACCGCTCCTTCACCGCTGCTGCCCATTGAAACACTGGCAATGTGCTGCTGCAGCGGTTTTAACCCTTTCTCGGCCGCTAGCGGGGGGGTAAAACCGCCCCCGCTATCGGCCGAAATGCGCTGCAAATCCGCCCATAGCACGGCAGTAAAAATAGCGGAGTTTTACCGCCGATGCTATTAGCGGCTCAGTGTGAAAGGGGTCTTATTGTAAGGACAGGCCTCCCCTTCTGGAATTACGTACTCACAGTGCGACTGTGACTGGCACTGGTTTAAAGTGTTAACATGTTATGTTTTGGAATTTAAATAAAGCTGTGGCCTTGCCTTTTCCAACCTAACGGTTGTAAGTGTGTTTATTAAATGGTGCGAGGGAGCAAGGATGTGGGGGGAGTTTACCCCCCATTATGTTACAGTGATTCGTACCTAGGCCCATTGCGCCTCAGCAGTCATGATCTATAACCTCCCCTACTGAAATTATTTTATTGTAGGCCCATCATCTTTCAGTCTACAGAGGCCTCTCTAGATGCAGCCCTTTAGCACAACCTTGTATATGTAGCTAGCTATGTTTTGTAATATCAACTTTGCACCCTTTTGAGATCTGTGGAATATTCTGGCGATTTTGTAATTTTATAATATTATAAAACTTAAAGTTTGTTAAAAAAATATATATATTTTTTTCTATTGGTAGTCATTAGTTATACTGTACATTTTATCTACATGCTTCTATTATCCAATAACTATATAGGCTACAAAAGCTGATAGTGAACTACATTTGCCTTGTTTACTGCTTCCAGATTTTGACTAGTGTTGCTCACGAATATTCGTATTGCGAATATTCGGCTCGAATATGGCATATTCGAGTATTCGCGATATATTTCGAATTTCGCGGTGAATATTCGCAATTCCGAATATTCGCATTTTTTCAATTTGATTTTTAAAACAGATCACATCCTATCGACGTCTAAAAGCATTGCTGGTATGATTAGAGACCCTGGGCCGAGTAGCTAAGCTGAGGCGATCCTTTTATGTTGCCAAATTGAAAAAAAAAAATTGCGATTTTTCGCTATTGCGAATGCGAAAATGATTGCGAATTTTCGATAACTGTGGTAGGAGAACTCTGATTGTCTCTGATGCAAAAGGGGGGGGGCTTTGTGTATGTTTCTGTTATGAATATTTGTATGTTTGATATTATTTTTTTTTGTAAGAAGGAAAAAATTGCGCATACCTTAAAAAAAGGGGAGAATACAGCAGCAACTCAAAAATGTTATACAACATAATTTAATACAAGACAGAAAATGGAGTCGCTCTACAAGAATAAAAAATATTGTAAAATATCAAGAATATTCTGAGCCAATCAGAGTGCTCCTTCTGCATTTGCCGAATATTCGCAATTATTTTGTATTGTAAAATATCAAGAATATTCTGAGCCAATCAGAGTGCTCCTTCCGCATTTGCCGAATATTCGCAATTATTTTGTATTGTAAAATATCAAGAATATTCTGAGCCAATCAGAGTGCTCCTTCCGCATTTGCCGAATATTCGCAATTATTTTGTATTGTAAAATATCAAGAATATTCTGAGCCAATCAGAGTGCTCCTTCCGCATTTGCCGAATATTCGCAATTATTTTGTATTGTAAAATATCAAGAATATTCTGAGCCAATCAGAGTGCTCCTTCCGCATTTGCCGAATATTCGCAATTATTTTGTATTGTAAAATATCACGAATATTCTGAGCCAATCAGAGTGCTCCTACAGCATTTGTCGAAATTGCGCAGTAAATATCGCATTCGCATGTTGCGATATTTCGATAAAATATCACGAATATTCTGAGCCAATCAGAGCGCTCCTCCAGCATTTCTCGAAATTGCGCAATAAATATCACATTCGCATGTTGCGATATTTCGATAAAATATCACGAATATTCTGAGCCAATCAGAGTGCTCCTACCGCAGTTATCAAAAAATCGCAATTATTTTCGCATTCGCAATAGCGAAAAAATCGCAATCATTAAATTCCGATAAAATATCACGAATATTCGAATTTAGCGAATATATCTCGAATATTCGAATATATATTCGAGATATATCGCGAAATCGAATATGGCATATTCTGCTCAACACTAATTTTGACCTCTCTATAAACAAGAAGAACTGCCCCGAGTCATTTATCAGAAGTAATATTTCATTTCGAAGGTCATTTGTAACAATTAGTCTTGAATCCTTTTGTACTTTAACTACCTGCAATCCTTCATGTCTGTAATGCAGCTGTTATGGGTGCTGTAAAACAGAAGAATCGAATAATAATTGTTTGCCAAAGTTGCCTAATCAGTAGATATGTGTGTGAGACCAGAATGTGCATTGGTGGCATTATCACATAGTACTTATACTTTATCTGTGCAATGCATTGTTGTATATGTGCTTCCTGCTCTAAGTGCTATTATTGACCTGTAAGACCCCCTCCCACACTTTCAGCTGGGGCACAAGCCTTCAGCGGGGGAAACTAGGGGCCTATGTTCATTCTGTCTTCTGTCTTTGTCATGCCCACCTACTCATGTCCATCCATCTCCCTGCAAGATCATTGCTGTCATTCTGACCCAGTGGGACACCTTAGAAATGCATATGGGGCTGCAGAGTCTTAGCATACATTGTGATGATGGAAGAAGAGACAAGGTGGTGAATTATATCCCTTTACAGTGCGAGTCTGCAGACTTAGGGAGTTTGGGGCACAATGAGAAGCAGCTGATCTATTGCACAGGAGGAAGGCTGTCTGCCCACACATGCCTCCCATACCTCCAATTCTACATCTGGAGAATGTGTGCCAGAGCTACCCACATCTCTTACTCATGGGGAAGCATGAATACACAAAAACAATTCCAATCACAGCTCAACAAATCAGCGTCTGTGTTATAAGACTTTAGGGTAGATTATAATAAAATGATATAATTTTTTTTTATATTTTTTTAATGGGAATTTTTAATTTTGCCAGATTTATCAGTCGGTCTGAAGAATAGATGCACACTGCTATCAACTCTATGCGTTGTAAATCGTTTGATAAAAATCGGTTAATATGGACGGAGAATTATTATAGCATATGATATGTATTACCCACCTTATCGAATAATGACATTGAATATATAACAATGTGCAATGTGTGCAATGACCTTTTTTTAATTAAATTTTTGACTGTCTATTAACTTGTTAATAACTACAAACTCAATAAAATTGTATTGAAAAGAAAAAAAATTGTGGTCGCTATAACTTTTGCGCAAACCAATCAATATACACGCGATATTTTTTCCCCCAAAATATGTAGAAGAATACCTATTGGCCTAAACTGATAAAGACATTTGTTTTCTTTTTTTTGGGGCTATTTATTATAGCAAAAAGTAAAAAATATTGGGCCAGATTCAGAGAGATTCAGAGAGATTCAGAGAGAACTTACGCCGACGTATATGTTGATACGCCGCATAAGTTCTAGGATGCGCCGTTGTATCTATGTGCCGAATTCACAGTACAAGATGAGCCTGAATTTTGGCTTCCTACGACCGACGTAAGTCTCCTACGCCGTCGTATCTTGAGTGCATATTTACGCTGGCCGCTAGGGGCGCTTCCATTGATTTACACGTTGAATATGTAAATGAGCAAGATACGCCGATTTACGTACGTACTTACCCCCGTCGCAGTAATCTACGCCGTTTACGTAAGGCGTACGTCCGGCGTAAGTTTACCCCTCAGAAAGCAGGGGTAAGTCATGTTAAGGTATGGACGTCGGAAACGTCGGAACAGCCGCCGTATTTTACGTCGTTTACATAAGTCGTACGTGAATGGGGCTGGGCGTAAGTTACGTTCACGTCGTATGCATTGAGCCGTCGTATCTTAGGGAGTATATGCAACGTGATTCTGAGCATGCGAGCGCATGTGCGGTTCGTACAGTCATGCATTTACATGGGGTCACGATTCATTTTAATACAACACGCCCACTACCTGCCTACTTTGAATTAGGCGGGCTTACGCCGGCCTATTTACGTTACGCTGGCGTAAATATGGGAGCAAATGCTTTGTGAATACTCAGCTTGCCTCTCAATGTTACGTTGGTGTAGCGCATATGAGATGCGCTACGCCGGCACAAAGATACGACAATGTACCTGAATCTGGCCCATTGTGTTTTTTTTTTTTTTTAAATGTAAGCTCTTTTTTTGTTTATAGCGAGAAAAAAAATGCAGAGATGATCAAATACCACCAAAAGAAAGCTCCATAGCAATCCGAATGCTACGGGGGTGCACGTGCAGGCTCGCTCCTGAGCCAGGCTGTGTGTGTCCATAGACACACACACACGGTGTGGCCCATGCTCTCTCTCCTTATTAGATTGCCAGCAGAAAGAGCCAATGGCTCCCACTGCTGCCTTTGTGTCCTGTGAGGAGAGAGAAAGCAGCAATGCTGCTCTTGGGCAAAAAGCTGGACCAAAAGAGGATCCAGGTAATTATTTGGTTGGGGGCTCTTCAAGTAAGTTTTTTTTTACCCTAATGCAGAGAAGGCAAAAATGTAAATATAAACTTTTGCCTTTACATTTACATTTAAGCACTATTGGATTTCTTATTATCACATGTGACTATCTTAACAGAAGTGGCACTTGGAAATACTTTTTGAAAGATAAAAAGTGCATTTTATATACAACTATATAGATCAGATTAAAATTTGTAAAACAGAGGGACAGAGGGACTTTGTTCCAAATCAGTGACAGTTGGGAGCTTTACTTACAGGTTTGCTACACGTAGGCAAGCATGAAAATTACACTAAACAATATCCTTATCCTCCAAAAATATTTTATAAATGTTCACTACTTATTGGCCATGTAATCTATTTGTCATGAAATAGTTTCTTACTGTGTTTTTTTAAATTATTGTAATATCCTATGTGAACTCCCTAACTCTCCACCCCCCCCCCCCCTTACTTCTATTTGTTTGGAATGAGCAGTGCATAATAGTTGGGGTCATATGTACTGCTCTATGAGCACTACACATCTCATAGTTCTTAGTCGATCTCAGTAGCGAGCAAGAGAGGGTGGCTAAGTTGGGACATACAAAGGGACCATAGAGATTGAATGTAGACACCATCTAACAAAAGGCTGGATCACAACAGCAAAAAAAAAAAAAAAGGTTTTGGCAGGATTACTACAACATCATTATTTGTGAAAGCTGGAAATTTTCAGTGTAACTGAGACAGTTCTATCACTAGAAATTATGGGGGGGTGGGGGGCTGTTTGTGTGCGTTTTTTTTACCCTAATGCAGAGAATGCATTAGGGTAAAAAAAAAAACGTATGCTTTTGCAACCACTTTAAAGTAGGAGTAAACACCTTTATATGATTTCTACCTATAGGTTAAGCATATAATAAGGCTTACCTATAGGTACAAGCAAAATTTTGACTTAATATACATTCGATGTCTTGATATAAAAGTAGCATCATGTCACAACTTTGTATAAAATAAAAGAAAGGCGCCGCTTAGTGTAACAATATGGTTACATTTAATGAAGGTACAACATTTAGCAATATATAGCTACACTTAGAGGCGTCTCTCTTCTCTTTTATACTGTGTAGCTCCTGCTGGATTTTGCTTCTAATCCCCCTGGGGAGACTTCCATTTGTGGATGGACATTTTATGGTTACACAACCTGGTCACATTGCTATAATCTTTTTATATGGACTATAAGCTGAAGGACCTATAAATAAATGGTGGTGGAACGAATCATCTGAGTTTCCATTATTTCTTATGGGGAAATTGGCTTTGATATACAATTGCTTTGTATTAAAAGCATGTTTCTGGAACAAATTATGCTTGCAATCCAAGGTTTTACTGTACTTTAGATGCAGTGGGTGATGTCACCGGTGCATGTGCTCTGCAGGAACGACATACACATGCCGTTCCTTCAGAGTCGTGCTGTAGACAGTGACTCCCTCGTGCACGTGCGGTAGTGACGTCATCTCCGGATCGGACATTGACGCCGCCGAAGCCTACGAACCCGGAAGAAAGACTGGGTGAAGACAGAAGCACCTTCAGCTGTGGCAGTGCGCCGCTGGAGAGCTTCGTTCTCAGGTAAGTCTGTCATTATAAACTGCCTGGGCTTTTTTTTTTTTTATCTGGTTTAAGATATGCTTCAAGGCTAATATCATTAGGTAGAGTCATGCAGAAAATTCTGCAGCATATAGCAAACACATAATGATTAGGGATGAGTTTCGAGTTCGAGTCGAACTTAGAACTGTCCCTGCACAAAGTGTCATTTCTGAAGGATAAAAAGTCATTTAAAATCACTCCCCCCTAAAAAACTGCCATTTTTTTAACTTTTTTTTTGCATTGACACATGTCCCCAGGGGCAGGACCCGGGTCCCCAAACACTTTTTAGGACAATAACTTGCATATTAACCTTTAAAATCAGCACTTTAGATTTCAAACGTTCGAGTCCCATAGACTTTAATGGGGTTCTAAAGTTCACACAAACTTTTGGTCTGTTCGCAGGTTCTGGTGTGAACCGAAGGGTGGGGGTGGGGGGGGGATTTGGCTCATCCCTAATAATGATGTATCTCAGCGTTTGTCCTGGATCAGCTTCAGTACAGAGCAGACACACCAGCGTGAAGCTGTGGACTGACACAGCAGTTACTGCATTATGTTCAAAGAATATCAGAGAAAAACGTGAAATGATTGATCTGATGTTCCAATGTAGTGTTCTTACATGACTCAACTAATCTTTGAACGTTATATCTGACAAACATTTCTCTCTGCACTAAGAGTCATCCTGGACGGTGACTTTTTTGTTGAAAAAATAAGTCATCCATTATCACAGAATGTTGGGTTATGTGATAATGAGAAGGTTATGCCTGTTCTCTGTAAATACCTTTCCACAATAAAAGTAACTAATAGTTTGGGCAAAGAAACATGCCACTGTATCGCTAAGGTAGTTTGCCTGCCAATTAGAAATTACTGTCTGGCACCTACCACTGTGCAATGACACTGCTAACAAAAAAACTAAACTCATATTTTTTCTAAATAAAATAAATGCAGAATGTTTAAATATAAGTACCTTCTATATCTATCTTCCTTTCTTTCATCTCTGAAATGCAAGCTTTATCCTGGTATTCTCAGACTTCCTGTTCTAGGGTGGCTACATTGGTTTTCCATGTCCCCCTTATGTGTATGTGAACGTTGCCACCCTCTACTGCTCGCCACCAAGACAGACTACAAATCTACATGCAGACACATTCGCCACATAAAATCAAGAAGATCCCTTCCTTCTTTTTTTTACCACTGCCATCAGGGGCAGCCCATCCATTAAGGACGCACAGGTGCCACCTCCCCTATCCATCGCCACCACCCCCATATCCATGCGTCTGGCCCCTTTCAGGACACCGGCCGCATAGATTCCAATGTGGGGTGGGTGATTTTTTGAAGCCCTGATTAGAGCCTCTGGCTCTAATCGGGGCTTCAAAATAGGGTGGGCTTGGAGCTTTGAGAATGCGCTCGGAGCCCACCCAGGTGTGTGAGAATAGTGAATGAATATTTCCTGTTCTTACACTGAATCGTCTCCCTGCCAATCAGGAAGCGTGGGTCTGAGACCCGTTCCCTAATTGGCTGAAAGGAAAAGCATTCTGATTGGCCACGAGGAGGGGGGAGCAGACAGAAGCCACCGAGCAGGGGAATGAGAAGTTGCTTGTGATGTGTAGGAGAGCCAAGGAATCTGCCCATGATTGTCAGCCATGGCTGGGGTAAGTGCACCGGGTGACCCGACCCAACGCGGGGGGAAGGGATGGCAGGTGTACTGTTTGCCTTCCCCCAAAAAAAATACCACCAGCCACCACTGGCTACCATATCTCCACCCCAGATTGATTATCATATTTATTTCAGTGCATGCACAAGGCCTTGATAAAGCCAGTAGAACCATAGGAATTGTAACGCATAAAGAGGACCATGTTCTTGGAAGTAATGAGAACTGCTTGCTCTACACTAGTAGCAGTGAGGCACATCAGCGGAGGATCGGGAGCATGCACCGGCCAAAACTGAAGCCTCGTACACATGACCGAGGAACTCGACGGGCGAAACACATTGTTTTCCTCGTTGAGTTCCTTGTAAGGCTGTCGAGGAACTCGACAAGGCAAGTTTCTCCATTCCCGTTGAGGAAAAAGAAGACATGCTCTCTTTTTGGCTCGACGGGATCCTTAACAGTTTCCTCGTCGAAAAATGTACACGCGACCGGTTTCCTCGGCAAAAAAAAATCCCAGCAAGTTTCTTGCTGGTTTTTGCAGAGAAACTTGGTCGTGTGTACGAGGCCTAAGACTTTATAAAAAAAAACACTTGTTACTGTCAGCCCCCATACATGCCCATCATCTTTTGTTTTTATAATCGAATGAGCCGGACCGAAAATATTCAACCAAACATTGGCTGCATCCAATCAGATGCAGCCACTGTGCTAATATCATGACAGCTACCGCAGGCACAGCAAGGAGATTCATCCATCTGTGTTGTATAGCATGGTTGGAGGAACCAGCTCGATTTTTTTGTTTGTCCCTCAGGATGAAAAAAAAATAACAAAGTATGGCCAGCTTTAGGCCCCCGTACACACGACCAGTTTCCTCGGCAGAATTCAGCTTCCGACCGAGTTTCTGGCTGAATTCTGCCGAGGAAACTGGTCGTGTGTACACTTTCGGCCAAGGAAGCCGACGAGGAGCTCGGCGAGGAAATAGAGAACATGTTCTCTATTTCCTCGTTGTTCTATGGGAGCTCTCTCCCCGCCGAGCTCCTCGGCGGCTTCAGTGCTGAACTGGCCGAGGAACTCGATGTGTTTGGCACGTCGAGTTCCTCGGCCGTGTGTACGAGGCTTCAGGCATAACAGCTGAACAATCTGTGTCTGTATAGCAGGACTGTATTTACATAAAGGTAGTCATGGGCCAGTGCTTTGGGCAGGGGGGGTAAGAGAAGCAACACAAGCCCAAAATGTGCAAACTGTAATCACTGTTATCTTATTTTTTTCCCTTTTCTGCCCACCTCTGAACATTTGTGGCTTAATTCAGAAGTCCAAAGCCAAAACCCTGGGCTTTTCTCCTCTCTCTCCATGCACTTGTACTTTCCCTCTTCCTTTTAGAGCACACTCACACCCATGGAAAAAAAGACTTCTATATTTACCGTTTTACAGGTGTCTTTGGTTGGTCCATTGATGTCATAGGTCTATGGGAAACTTAAAATGGTCTTAAACTTTTTTTTGAGTTGGTCCCCAGGTGGTTTATGCCATAATGTGCTCCGCATACTAGCACATTATGAAAGACTTACTAGCACTGAGCTGTCAGAGCTCTCACTGGTCTTGGGCACCTCCATCTTCGCCCGGTCTTTATTTCAGATTGAATGTCCATGCCACCATGACGTTACTCCTGCATATGGAAGCCACATCTTCATGGCACAAGGTAGGTGTTGTAAATGTACGCTAAGATGTGGATGCTCAGTATACATAACAGCTGACAAGTAGAGGAAAACATATGTGAAAGATAGGGTCCTTCCTGCACGATAGGTCTCCTCTGTCATAAAAACTTTGCCTGTCAACAATTTTTAGAAAATGGCGTTTAATATGACTTTAAATCCTGATTGGATTACCATACTTCCATCAAATTTTTAGGCCCCATTCACTCCTGAGTGTTTGTAACTCAAAGCTCAATGCTTCAAAACTCTTAATATCTTAAATCCCATGTATTTCAATTGTGGATGTTCAGATATAAGTGCTTAGGTGCCTGTAGCTTAATGCCCTACAATACAAAAGCTACATGAGCTACTTTTTAAGGTAGATTTGGAAATGTTTTACCCTATAGATGTCAATGGCAAATGCCTGTAGATGCTTTAATCTAGCAATTTTGAGCATTTTTACAGGTAGGCAGGGGCGGACTGACCATTGAGTCACTCGGGCACTGCCCGAGGGCCCCATGCCACTAGGGGGCCCCATCAGGGTTGCCAGGCTCAGTAAAACCAGGGACAGTATGTAAAAATCTGTGTTTTTTTTTAGATCTGTCCCTGATATGTCCGAAACTGACATGCTTTTAATGTGAATATCCCAAGATTTTAGCTGCACTGCCTCCTGGCGTGGTGGCCATCTGTAAGCCAGAGGGGCCCCATAATCTTCTATTGCCCGGGGGCCCCATGAGTTGTCAGTCCGCCCCTGCAGGTAGGTTTCATGCTTTTTTTAGCCTGGAAGAACTAGTCTGCTCTTCCTAATCCTTTCCTTTCGCCAGTACAAAAATGTCTAAAGCTTGAATACACATGTAAAATGCTTGCATAAAAATGCCTGAAAATCGCTCTGCTTGGGTGGGAACTCAGCCTGTTGCTGGGAGGGTGGTGCAAAGACAGATTTAAGTCCTGAATATATAACTGAATAAATACATAACTGGAATAAGTTGTTTTTTTTTGGTGTGTTTTTTTTTTATATACTGTATTGCCGAGTACACACGATTGGTTCGTCTGATGAAAACGGTCTGATGGACCGTTTTCATCAGACGAACCGATCGTGTGTGGGCCCCATTGGTTTTTTATCCATCAGTGAAAAAACTAGGAACTTATCTTAAAATTATCTGATGGTTAAAAAACCAATAGAAAAAAACGATTGTCTGTGGGCACGTCCATCTGTTAAAAATCCACGCATGCTCATAATCAAGTCGACGCATGCTCGGAAGCATTGAACTTCATTTTTCTCAGCACGGCGTTGTGTTTTGCGTCACTGCGTTTTGACACGATCGTTTTTTTAACTGATGGTGTGTAGGCAAGATTTATGAAAGTCAGCTTCATCGGATATCTGATGAAAAAATCCATCAGACCGTTTTCATCAGATGAACCGATCGTGTGTACAGGGCATTAGTCTGCTTAAAGCGGGGGTTCACCCTATAAACAAAAAAAAAAAAAAAAAAATTTCTTCTAGCATTAAATGAGGCATAGTAGCGCGAGCTACAGTATGCCTGTCTTGATTTTTTTATCCCCGTACTCACAGTGCAATCCAACATTGAAGATTCCGTCTCCCCACGGGGAATGGGCGTTCCTATCCAGACGGAGGATGATTGACGGCCGGCTCTGGCACGTCACGCTTCTCCGGAAATAGCCAAAATAGGGTTGGCTCTTCACGGCGCCTGCGCATAGTCTGTGCGCAGGCGCCGTATAGCACCGTGAAGAGTCGAGACCTACTCCGGCTGTCTTCGGGGAGCGTGACGTGCCAGAGCCGGCCGTCAATCATCCTCCGTCTGGATAGGAACGCCCATTCCCCGTGGGGAGACGGAATCTTCAATGTTGGATTGCACTGTGAGTACGGGGATAAAAAAATCAAGACAGGCATACTGCAGCTCGTGCTACTATGCCGAATTTTATGCTAAAATGATGCTATGGAGGGTGAACCACCGCTTTAAATGTTAAATGCTACAAAACATCTGTAAATGTTAGATTGGAAGTACAATGGATAAAAAAATAACCCACAGATTTTAGCCTCAACCAGCAATAAATACATTTGTTTTGGGAGGTATGCAGTATGTAAGCTGATGTTTCTGATGGGAAAAGGTTTAATAGTTTTATTTTTTGTTGTGGTTTTATGCATTTGCACATTGGTTATTTGGTATGCACATCTGTATACTTACAGTTTATATTAATAGATTCAAGACATATACAACAGAAAGTTTAGGAAACAAAGTGGACAGCCAGATAACACAAGCAATGTGGCCACTGGGCATACGATCTATCTGCTGAGCACGGCATTATCATACAGAAAGAAACATTTGTCTATAGCAATGTAGAATCTTTCAGTGTATCAAACAACAAGAAACGTTGATGTCTATTTCATTTTATTTATTGGAGTAACTAGAATACTGTTAACAAGAATGACAGCTTGTAGATGGTAAACATGAGCATTGCTGTCACTTACAATTTCCTTGATGGCATCTTTATATGCAGCAGGTAGGGCATATTTTACAATTGTTATTGATACTGTTTCTCATTTAGGCACTATAGACTTTCTTATTATCACATGTGACTAACAGAAGTGGTACAGGATGTATGGAATAAAAGCTAATCTTTATACGTTCTCTAACAATTTGTTTTTCTAGGTTTGCTGCATGTGGGCAAGCACTAAAGTTAAAGTGTTTGTAACCCTAACAAAAAATTAAAATAATTATCCTGATCCTTTAGAGCATGTTATACAGCACAGTGCTTGTGCTGTGTCATTTACCCCTCTCTATGTTCTAAAAAAACAGTCTGATTCTGCCAGTTCCTGTTTCCCACTCTCTGTATTGACCACAGTAATCATGGCTGCTGAGCCCACTGTGGTCAGTTTACGTGCCTCCATCATCTGCTGGTCTCCTCTCTCCCCCCTCTCGCCCTTCCTCCCTGCCTATCAGCTCAGAAGTGTATAATATTTCCTTTGATAGCAGAAAACAAAAACTCCTGCGCATGAGTGGATTACCAGATAGTCAGTATGCCGCAATGGTATATGTCACTGGCCGTGCTGCCCTCAGGGATAGGGGTGTCCTAACGATAAACGACAAAGAGAAAAAAGAAGGGCGCACCAGCCTAGTGCATTATCCTTGGGTGGATTTTTTTAAAAATAAATAAAAGGAAAACTACTTACAAAAGTGCGTGAATAATTCACGATAAAAGATTTCCACAAATAGCAGCAATGCGTCCAAACCAAACCCACTCTAAAGGGTCAATAGTCTCGAAAGTGAACGCGTTTCGAAGGTGAGCCTTCTTCCTCAGAGCCCAGCTGACTGCTGGGCTCTGAAGGAGAAGGTTCACCTTCGAGAATGCGTCATCCGGCAGTGACCCCGTCAATTCCTCTGTGACCCTTTAGAGTGGGTTTGGTTCGGAAGCATTTCTGCTATTTGTGGAAATCTTTTATCGTGAATTATCCACCCAGGGATAATGCAATAGGCTGGTGCGCCCTTCTTTTTTCTCTTTGTGGTGTATAATATAACTATTGAGAAAACATGTAATCCGCTGTGTTACATGATAATATAACGTCCAGTGTCTCTGCCTCTCTCCCTGCTGACGTCAGCGGGGAATCTCGGCCCCTCCCTCTGCAGTGCTTAGAATGAGGACAGAAAGCTCCGGCGGGTCACATGAGCGCCCAAGGTATTTACCGCAATCATTTTACACAAAAGCCCTTTATTTTATCATGTAACACAGCTGATTACATGATTTTACAAAATTACTTTACAACCACTTTAACGTGTAACTAAACAATATCCTCATCCTCCAAAAATAATCTAAACATGGCCACTACTTAATGGCCCTGTAATCATGAAATAGTTTCTTACTATGTTTTTCTGCATTCTTGTATTGTCCTCTGTGAGCTGCCGAACTCTCCTTTCCCCTATCACTTCTGTTTATAAAGAGCAGTGCATAAGGCCTCATTCACACGAGGCGGATCAGTTTAGTGGAGTCCGCCAGCTCAGCAGCAGATCGCTCCGTTGATCTTTGCTAAGCCGGTGGATGACAGGTCTGTCTCTGCTCACTAAGCGGGGAGGGGCCAGTCAGAGATCCACTGATTCCTATGGCGAGATCGGACGAAAACGGACAGTATATCCGTTTTCATCAGATCTCATCCGATCTGCCAAGACAGATGGCGAACGTATCGCCATACGTCAGATGGCTGATGGGTGTAAGCAAACACATCTCCGCTGACATACATCTCCCCATAGGAGTCAATGGATGGCCCACTGAAAAACAGGCTGGCGGATCCGAGCGGGCATGCCGTGTGAAAGGGGCCTTATAGTTGTGGTCATTTGTACTGCTCTGTGCACTACACGTCCCATAAGGGTAGATTTACTAAAACTGGAGTGTGCAAAATCTGGAGCAACTCTGCATAGAAACACATCAGCTTTCAGGTTTTATTGTCAAAGCTTAATTGAACAAGCTCAAGTTAGAAGCTGATTAGTTACCATGCACAACTGCACCAGATTTTGTGTTAACTAGTTTTATTAAATCTCCCCCTTAGTCCATAGTTCCTAAACCTTCTTGGGAAGCAAGCAAGAGAGGGTGCCTACATTCCAACATACAAAGGGATCATAGAGAACATAGAGTCCCCATGTCAGAACACAATAGCTCAGCAGGGAGATCACTGAACTAACATTGCATAGTTAGTACAGCGGATCCTCCCAAGCTCTTCAGTTTCTTTTCATTCAGCCCGCTGGGTTAAACACAAAAAACGAATATCATGTACCAGGCTTAAAGGTACCAGAAAGCCTTCCTGTAAAATACTGTAACTTACAGGATTTTCTTCTACATACACTTCTGCATGTCATCAATGTGTAATCATTTAAAACACACACCAAAAAAATATATATATTCCTGATTCCAAGACAGTAGGCAGTAGACATGTGCACACGAAAATATTTCGTTTCGGAATTTCGTTTTCGTCCGAAAAATTAATTAATTTAGTTACTCCCGAAATTCGTTTTTATTTATTTTGTTTCGTTATAAAATGCATTCGTCCGAAAATCCAAATTAATTAATTGAAGGCTTATGGTGTCTGTCGAATGTTCTAAGAAGATTCGACGGAGCAGCTAAACTGTACGATGCTGCAGTTGTACATTTCCGGTCGAATGTTCCGCCTACAAGCTGTAGAAGAATTCTAATGTTGTATGACACTAATAATAATTATATTTATAAATTATTATTACTAGTCAACTAACATTCAAATTCTTCTATAGCCTATGGGCCGAGCATTTGACCGGAAATGTACGATTGCGGCGTCTTATAGTTTAGCTGCTTGTCGAATCTTCCTAGAACTTTCGACAGACACCATAAGCTTTCAATGTCAGATTCGATGTTTGTATGTTTTTGGCTGCTTCGGCGAATCTTCGTTGTTAATGTCGAATGGTCTACCCCAACACTGTCTCTATAATGTCGAATCTTTTCTCTCTATGTCGAATCTTTCCTTTCTATGTAGAATAATCTTGGACTAAAAGAGTTAAGGTTAGGCACATTCGACCAGAGGTTCGATAGACACAGATTGCTATTGTCAGCATCATGTCGAATCTCCTATCTATATCGAACTGTTGTAGCAACGAAAATGAAAATAAAGCATTTTTTTATGTCGGATCCTTCTTATTTTTAATTCTGCGCGTTCGTTTTCGTTTGTTAAAACGAAAATACCCGAAATTTGGACGAAAATGCATTGGGACGAAAACTAATGCACATTTATCCCTAAGGAAGACGTAGCAGTCGTGGTGGGAACAATTGTGAACTCCAGATTGGATTACGCAAATGCTCTTTACCTCGGACTCCCAAAGTACCAAATCTCTCGTCTGCAAGTCGTTCAGAATACGGCCTCCAGACTTGTGACTGGGAAAAAAACATGGGAATCAATCTCACCTTCGTTGAGAACCCTTCACTGGTTGCCAGTAAAGGACAGAATTGCTTTTAAAGCACTCTGTCTGACACATAAGTGCATCCATGGGAAGGCTCCGCAATATCTTTGCGACAAGATAGAACCCCACAATTCCAATCGCCTTCTGCGATCCACAGGCCAAAACCTGGTCAAGATACCCAAAGCCAGATACAAGTCCAAAGGAGAAAGAAGGTTTGCATTCCAGGGTCCAAGACTATGGAACGCTTTACCAACCAGCATTCGGTTGGAGGAAAACCACCTGGCCTTCAGAAGACAGATTAAAACTCTGCTATTTTGATGTCAAGAGACAGGAACCATCAAGCGCCCAGAAGCGATTCAGTTCGCATGTGCCGTGCTATATAAGTTTTTCATTCATTCATTCATTCACATGTCTAGTAGGCAGTGACATACAATCATTCCTATATGCCCATGTGGCCAACATTAAACCCAAAGGGGCTACGTTATAGCTAATAATGTTCTGATCATATTATTACTGCTTATTGTTACCCATACAGTTTCCAGGTTTCTGGTCACAGTATAATACATGCTTACGTAAGCATGTCATGATTTTCCGAAAGTCGGTGCGCAGGCGCCGTATAGAGCCGCACCGACGTTCGGCTTCTTTCGGCTACTCGTGACGCGATGTATGCGACCGTCGGAAGCCTGTCGGAAGGCTGTCAATCAAATAGGAACGCCCAGTCCCGAAGACCATACCCGGAAGCGGCGGAGAAGATCTATCTCTAAAACGGTAAGTACTGCTTCTATTTTTAAAAAAAACACCCGATCCCCCTTTACAAAATGAGCCTCAATCTAATGTTAAAAATCGTTTTTTCGGGTGAACTCCCGATTTAAGATTCTTTTAAGATTTATCAACATTGCATCAGATTCATACAGATCAGATACACAAGCCAGCCTTGCACTGAGAACAGCATGTGCTGAGAGATTGGTTTATGATTGTAAAGATTTCCACACTGCCAGACCTGCACTGCATTAATGCTCAATTTGGGTAATATTCAAGTACAGTGCATGGTGAAGTAAACATTTCCTTTAGATTTACCAAAACCATATAATATGAGGCCAAACCTAAACACTTTTAAATTGTATGTAATCAGACAGGCCTTTGTACTACGTAGCTGAAGGTAAATCTACAGGAAGTTGAATATGAAAACTGTATAGTATAACCAGCTTTCTCTCCCTTATTTCTATGGAGAAAGGGACATTCGAGATGAATAATCCCACTGGTTTTCCAATATGTTGGAAGGTGCTTATTATATCTTTGGAGTTAGACCTTACATTGATTAGTAAATACTGGGCTATGTACAACCACCTTTCATTCGCCCATAAGTCCTGGTGAGTGTTTTGTTTAGGTATTGTGTTGCTGTATACTACTATTACTTATCCTGTTACTGCAGATCAAACATTGATCGACGAGGACAGGATAGAGGTGGGGAATACATTATTAGGCGTTCTTTCTTTAGTACAGGTCCTAAGGGCAGCTCATTAATCTCCAATGAAAGTTATTACAGCTCTCTAGGGACACTTTCCTAACCCCAACATAATTATCAGGTACTACAGGATAACTGCCTTGGATAAAATATTTTACATTGTGGTATCACCACAGTAGGCTGATCACTGCAGACCCCTCTCTGTGTACCCCCTACCTCCAGGATGACTAGTGTTGACTTTTTACTGTGATGAAGGGCATTGTACATATTTGCTCAGTCTTGTAGCAACAAAAGGATTTAAGTTTTCCCAAAGAGATTAAAAGGGAGGAGAGGCCTTGACAAAATTGATGCAACACGTGGGGTCCTTGAAGGGTTTTAGTCATCCCTTGAGAAATACTTGAACATTCCATAAAGAACTGCCGTCCTTAGTTCTTCTTTGGTATAAAATTCTTAATCATTTTTTGTAACGTTATAATTAACCCAGTTGGCAACATTTAATAAGTAGTTTTCTAAATTCAACCAAAAGCGACCAAACAATGAACACACACCTATCTGACTGGTGAGTTTATACCTGGAGCTGTGCATGTTTACAACAGGAACACAAAAGGCATGAAGGTAATTTCACAGCTCACAACACTCAGCGGGTGGTAATAGGAACACTTTGTCACTGTAGTGTTACCTTGCTGTGATGGGAAGGATGTTTCTTTTGTTTATTAATTATGCTGAATGCCTCACAAAGATGGCTGCCTAGGGGAAGTTTGTATTTCCATTTAAATGTCCTTGTTTGTTCCTTCAAAGCTGTATTATTTAAACACACTGATAATCTTTTTTTAAGAGTTCATTTATTTTAGTAATCTACTTGTGTTAAGATGACATCAACCATAAAGGACAGGCAGGAATCAAGGAACAATCTGACCACCAAACAGTTTTCGCTGTTGCCCCTTCTAACATATACTTATATAATAGAAGTGTACATGTGTGCAGTAATTAATAAAAAACGTAACTGCTTCATTTTATTTTTTTTTGCAGCAACAGCATTACCAATAACAGGGGCTCAGCGTCAGGTTCCTCTGCTGTTACTCCACTAGGGCAGTGGTTCTCAACCTCAGTCTTCAAGTACCCCCAACAGGCCATGTTTTGGGAACTTCTCTTAAGGCCCGTACACACGATTGGATATTCCGACAACAATTGTCCGATGGACGTGTTTTGTCGGATAATCTGACCATCTGTATCCTCCATTGGACAATTGTTGTTGGAATTTCCGATAACAAATGTTGGTTGTGCATGCTCTCAAATTGTCCGACAACAAATGTGTTCCGTAGGATTATCCGATCATGTGTACACAAATCCATCGGACTAAAATCCAAAGTACAGACACGCATGTTCCGAACCAATGCTAAACATCAGACAACATTAGCAGAAGTTGCCCAAAGGGTGGCGGTAAAGAGCTGAAAAAAACACGTAGTTTGGTGTATGTTAGCTGAAAATGTTCTGCTGTCTGTATGCAGAACAAGTTCATGGACAACGCCCTTCGAACAAAAATCCACGGATTTGTCCGATTGAAGTCTGTTCGTGTGTATGAGGCTTTAAATCCAAAGTACAAACACGCATGCTCCGAACCAATGCTAACCATAAGACAACATTAGCAGAAGTTGCTCAAAGGGTGGCGCTAAAGAGCAGAAAAACCATGTAGTTTTGTGAATGTTGGCTGAAATAGTTCTGTGGTATGTATGCAGAACAAGTTCATGGACAATGCCCTTCGGACAAAAATGCACGGATTTGTCCGATTGAAGTCTGAAGCCTCGTACACACGACCGAGGAACTCGACGGGCGAAACACATCGTTTTCCTCGTCGAGTTCCTTGTTAGGCTGTCGAGGAACTCGACAAGGCAAGTTTCTCAATTCCCGTCGAGGAAATAGAGAACTTGCTCTCTTTTTGGCTCGTCGAGTTTCTCGACAGTTTCCTCGAAGAAAATGTACACACGACCGGTTTCCTCGGACAAAAAAATATCTCCCAGCAAGTTTCTTGCTGGTTTTTGCCGAGAAACTCGGTCGTGTGTACGAGGCCTGATTGTGTGTATGAGGCTTTACCAAGCCATTGACTTTGATTTAAAGCACCTGTGCAAGATAAAGGAAAACCTGCAAACATGGCCTGTTGGTGGGTACTTGAGGACTGAGGTTGAGAACCACTGCACTTGGTCCATAGCTTTAGGTCAGCTCTGAAAGTATAGGGGACATTTTTGGTTGCACAAAAGCCCAGCTGAAGAACATTGCATATGGTGGCCAATAACCTTTCGAGGGGCAATAATATGCTTGGCAGCCAAAAAAGCTATATGTGACACATCGGTACAGCATTTCTACTGTCACAGCTGAATGAATGAATGAATGAATGAATGAATGAATGAAAAACTTATAAAGCGCGGCGCATGCGAACTGAATCGCTTCTGGGCGCTAGTTGTTCGTGTCTCATGACATCAAAAGAGCAGAGTTTTGATCTGTCTTCTGAAAGTCAGGTGGTTTTCCTCCAACCGAATGCTGGTTGGTAAAGCGTTCCATAGTCTAGGACCCTGAAAAGCAAACCTTCTTTCTCCTTTGGACTTGTATTTGGTTTTTGGTACCCTGAGTGAGATTGGTGCTGGGTCCCAGTTTTTCAATTGCTTGTTTGAGGGATGGTAGGTGCTTTCCCACCTATTGTTCTCATATAGATACCTGGCCATCACTGGGCATCTGTGTATGGAATTACATTTTTTTTTGCAAACCAGACCTTTTTTTTTACTTATTATGCATATCCAGTGTTCAGGGTATGTGAGCTGCAGTGTCAGCAAATTTCTGGACATACAGCAGTAACCCATGTAATCCTCTAGATCGGGGATATGCAATTAGTGGGCCTCCAGCTGTTGCAGAACTACAAGTCCCATGAGGCATAGCAAGACTCTGACAGCCACAAGCATGACATCCAGAGGCAGAGGCATGATGGGACTTGTAGTTTTGCAACAGCTGGAGGTCCGCTAATTGCATATCCCTGCTCTAGATTTTTGTAGTCTGCTACATCTCTTTTTTTTTCAGTTGGTTGCATCATAAAACGGTGGGACTGACATGCGAACGTCTATAGAGTTTTGTCACAATTTTAGGTGCCTATAGACCCTGGATTAAGTCTAAAAATACAGCTTTTTTTTAGGAATTGGGCAATGATTTCATGTCTTTTTATATCCACAGATGTTGCCAGCTGGAATCCTTTAGTGAAATTTTTCCTGATAAACCCATGGCAGAGGTGTTCACAGCTCCCCACCCTTCCTATACTTCTCAGAGCTTGGAGCCATTTGATTATACTTCCATGTCCAATAACGTAATTTGTGTCAAGCAATAAAAATGAAAACCAAGGGGAAATGATTTATTGATACAAAGACAATAATACTTTCAAATAGATCAGTAGGCTGTATGGTCATTGAACTGTTAATCTTAAATCTTTAATCTTAAAATGTTATGGGGGCGGGGGTCTATATTTCAATGCTTACACCCAAAATTCATAACATTTCTCTCTAGATTTGCATACTTTTTGCAAAGGGTTAGTTTGAAAACGTGTGCTTTTTGGATGAAAATGTTATGCATTTTGGGTAAAAACATTAATTAATAGACCCCTATATCTTCATATCTGTGAATATGATGATTCATTTACATACAACAACCACAGCAATTCAGCATTGGATATGAATTACAATGCAAATGGAACACAAACTCAAACTAAAGGCAGTTTTTTTTTTTACCTTAATGCATTCTCTATATTACGATAAATTATCTATGATCAGCCCCCCACCAGCCACCTAAATACTTACCTGAGCCCAATCTTGATGCAGCGCTGTGCCTGAGATCAGCAGCACTGCCCTCTCTCCTCACTGGACATGGAAACAGCAGCAGGAGTCATTGGCTGCTGCTGCTGTCAATCAAATCCACTGAGGAGGGGCAGGGCTGAGCTGAGCTGTGTGTGTCAACAGATGCACACTGTCTGGCTCGGATTCAAACCCACAAGAGTGCCCTCATAGCAAGTGGCTTGCTATGGGGGCACTCAGAAGGGGGGAGGAGCCAGGAGCACCGGTGGGGAACAGCAGAAAAGGGGAGTTGGGCTGCTCTTTGCAAAACCATTGCACAGAGTGGGTAAGTATAAGGCCCCGTACACACGTCCGAGGAACTCAACGGGCAAAACTCATCGTTTTGCTCGTCGAGTTCTGTGTGAAGCCGCCGAGGATCTCGGCGAGCCAACTTTCCTCATTGAACAACGAGGAAATAGAGAACATGTTCTCTATTTGGCTCGACGAGGAACTCGTCAGCTTCCTCGGCCGAAAGTGTACACACGGCCGGGTTTCTCAGCAGAATTCAGCTCCGATCGAGTTTCTGGCTGAATTCTGCCGAGAAACTCGGTCGTGTGTACGGGGCCAAACATGTTTATTTTTTATTTATTTTTATTGTACCTTTACAATCACTTTAAATCTGAAATCCTGTATGTGTATTATGATCTATTTTTCTTTATTTCACAAATTATTGCATTCGTATTTTTTAAGCTTCTCAAATTCATTATTTTCCCAAGGTGAGCTACACTAAAAAAATATATTACAGAGGATTTTACAGGATATTGGAAGTATAAACCAGGCTTCAAAGGAACCATAAACCGTTCTGGTGAAAAAAGCTGCTTGTTGCACTTTACAGATGACAAACTACTTCAAAGATTCATATACAGCCTTCTTCCTTTCACAGTTCTGGTCGAAATGAGAGAAAAAAAGAGAGAAAAAAGGTTGGTCAATTTTAAATCCCTAGGGTGACTGGCTCTCTGCGCAGTTTTTTTGGCAACTGTGCAAAGATAAGGAGCCTCTGTGGTACACACACTGCAGTAACTTCAACTGACAAGTATCACTCAACAACAGAAGCACATATTCTTCCAACGCTTTCTATAGGGATTGTATTACTAAAGACAAATAGATTCTTTACTTTGCAAGATCATTTTCCTCTGTTTAGTGGTGAAAATACATTTAGCCAAGATTAGCCAATAACATGCAAGGAAAATAAAAATACTGTATATTTGCTTGCAAAAGACTGGATACTGGAAGACAACACAGCTTTGTCATATTCTCTAAACTAAAGGAAAATCCTCTTGCAACGTAAACAACTTACTTATCTTTAGTAAATCAATCCCTATATGAAGATTCATTTTTATATGACAGGCTTAAAGTTGACTATGCATGGTTAATCAAAGCATTACTGGGCATGTATTTTTGGGTTATTATTGGTCTATTGCAGGGTTTCTCAACCAGAGTTCTATGGAAACCTAGGGTTCCTCCAGAGGTTGCTAGGGATTGCTTGAGTAATGAGCAATTTCTGCCTCTCAGGCCCCGTACACACGACCGAGTTTCTCGGCAGAATTCAGCCAGAAACTCGGTCGGAGCTGAATTCTGCCGAGAAACCTGGCGTGTGTACACTTTCGGCCAAGGAAGCCGACAAGTTCCTCGTCGAGCCAAATAGAGAACATGTTCTCTATTTCCTCGTTGTTCAATGAGGAAACTTGGCTCGCCGAGAACCTCGGCGGCTTCACACAGAACTCGACGAGCAAAACGATGAGTTTTGCCCGTCGAGTTCCTCGGACGTGTGTACGGGGCCTCAGGCCTCGCACACACGACCGAGAAACTCGACGGGCGAAACACATCGAGTTCTTTGTCGAGTTCCTTGTTAGGCTTGTCGAGGAACTCGACAAGCTTGCTTTGCGTACACACAGTCAAGCCAAAATCTCCTCGCTCTCAAACGCGGTGACATACAACACATACAATGGCAGGGGAAGTTCGATTCCACTGGCTAAACTCTTGGGGCTGCTTTTGCTAATTTCATGTGTTTGCATGTTAAATAAAAGTTTGGAAAGAGACGATTTGCACTTTTCAGTCTGTTACAGCTTTAAAAATGTGTTATCTTCATTACAAATGCTACTTTTACTCCCGTCTCATACTTTAATCTGAGCAAGCGTGGGTTTCTTAGCATACAGACGTCTGAGTTTCTTATTGAAAACCAGCCCGACGAGGAACTCGATGAGCCAAATCAGACTCCCGTCGAGAAAACAGAGAACTTGCTTTCTTTTTGGCTCGTCGAGGTTCTCGACAGTTTCCTCGACGAAAATGTACACACGACCGGTTTCCTCGGCAAAAAAATATCTCCCAGCAAGTTTCTTGCTGGTTTTTGCCGAGAAACTCGGTCGTGTGTACGAGGCCTTAGATACGTTTTCACTGACACCATTGATCTTTTTAGCTATCTATAAGCGTGGTAATTCTTTCCAATGACCACAAGTGTAAATAGCATTCTTCCCACTGACCATCACAGAGATGGTTAAAGATTTAGAAATCTTTAGCAGGGGAGCGGAGATCGGTAAGTTATTTCAAGGGTTCCTTTGTGTTGAAAAGGTTGAGAAAGGCTGGTCTAGAGTTTTTAGTATGTTTTAACAAGTAAAGATAAAATATATATATTTTTTTTTTAGAAAACCTGGTTGGTAATGATAAAATAATACAGTACATATTTTGTTTAACCACTTCCATACAGGGCACTTATACACCCTCAGACCAGTTTTTAGCTTTCAGAGCTGTTGCACTTTGAATGACAATTGCATATGCTACACTGTACCCGAACTACATTTTTATCATTTTGTTTCCACAAATAGATTTTTTTTGTTGGTGGTATTTGATCACCTCTGGGAATTTTTATTTTCTGCAAAAAATAAATAAAAAATTACCGAAAATTTTGAAAAAAAAATGTTTTTTTGTTTGTTTCTGTTATATAACATTGTAAATAAGTAAGTTTTCTCCTTTACTGGTGGGCACTGATAGTACTGCACTGACGGGCACTGATAGGTTGGCACTGATGGGCACTGATGTGGTGGCATTGATGGGCACTGATGATGGGCACTAATATGCGGCACTGATAGGCGGCACGGATGGGCATGGATAGGCGGCACGGATGGGCACAGATAGGCGGCACGGATTGGCACGGATAGACGACACGGATGGGCATGGATAGGCGGCATGGATAGGCACGGATAGGTGGCATGGATGGGCACTGATAGGCAGCATGGATGGGCACTGATAGGCGGCATGGATGGGCACTGATAGGCGGCACGGATAGGCATAGATGGGCACTGATAGGTGGCACTAACGTACTAATGTATGTGTTGTACTAATGGATGCCAATCAGTGCCAAACAATAATGCCTGTCAATCAGTGATGCCCATTGTGGGCACTGATTGGGATCCATTGTGGTCACTGATTGGCATCCTTTTTTTGTGATTTTCATCCCTGGTGGTCTAGGGTGGCATACCTGTGGTGGGTATCCCTGGTGGTCTAGTGGCATCCCTGGTGGTCCAGTGTGGGCATCCTTGGGGGGGGGGGCTGGGCTGATAATCGATCAGCGCAAACCCTCCCCATCAGAGGAGCAGCCGATCGGCTCTCCTCTACTCGCGTCCTCTACCGGCTTTTCCTCTTTACATCTTGATCAGCCGTGATTGGACGTTGTCTGACACCCCGCAACACCGATCTAGGTAAAGAGTCTCCGACAGAGACTCTTTACCTAGATCGGTGTTGCGGGGTGTCAGACTGACACCCTGCAACAACGATCGCCGCGATGTGTGCCCCCGTCATATGACGTCCAGTTAGGATATTCAAACCACTTTGCCGACTTCAATCTGCAATGGGCGGGCCGGCAAGTGGTTAAAGAGAAATCTCACTTTCCCCCACCCTCTCTGCCACCAATCCTCTTTTGGTGGGTTTGATTCAAAATACATACAGTAAAACCTTGGTTTGAGAATAACTTGGTTTGAGAGCGTTTTGCAAGACAAGCAAAATGTTTTAATAAATTTTTCCTTGATATACAAGCGATGTCTTGATATAAGAGTAGCGTCATGTCACAACTGAGTATAAAAAAGAAGAGAGTCGCCTCTAAGTGTAGCAATATGGTTACATTTAATGAAGGTACAACATTTAGCAACTTATTGCTACACTCAGGCCCCGTACACACGTCCGAGGAACTCGACGGGCAAAACTCATCGTTTTGCTCGTCGAGTTCTGTGTGAAGCCGCCGAGGATCTCGGCGAGCCAACTTTCCTCATTGAACAACGAGGAAATAGAGAACATGTTCTCTATTTGGCTCGACGAGGAACTCGTCGGCTTCCTCGGCCGAAAGTGTACACACGCCGGGTTTCTCGGCAGAATTCAGCTCCGATCGAGTTTCTGGCTGAATTCTGCCGAGAAACTCGGTCTTGTGTACGGTGCCTCAGAGGTGCCTCTCTTCACTTTAATGCCCTGTAAAAAATGCTTTGATATACAAGTGCTTTGGATTACAAGCATGTTTCTGGAACGAATTATGCTCGCAAACCAAGGTTTTACTGTACTTACATGCTTAGAGGATCCAGTGTTGTGCTGCTGCAATCCGGGTTCATAGATCAGAAAATCCCACTCAAATAAAAATATACAGGAACCTTCACTTAAGCGTTGGCCAGGTGCACTGGGTGGACCTACAAATAGCCATCTGGTGACGTATTGGCCAATGGCCACAAACCAAAGAAATACTAAAGTGGGTATCTTGGTGGATTTTGTTTTTCAGCTAAGTCTGATGTTCTCAATGGGATAACTGTTCATCTATGGTCACCCTGGTTAATGATAAAATGACAATCAAAAGGTGGCCAAACACCTTTTGATTTGTTGTTGTTCCATGACTTCCTTATCATGCACACCAACTAGTCAATGGATGTCTTCTCATGAGTGTCTTTGAGGCAGTACCACATAGCTCAGTAATGTCAGCATGTTTTCAACCTATGGGATATCTTGTGACAAAAACACCAATTTTTACAAGGTCATTTTACACAGTGCAGCTGTGACCAGCCATTGGTTTTTGTGCCAATCTTTTCACGTATGTCATTTCATTTCTAGAGTGGCTTTTATGGTGTGTCAGCCGGACGAGGTGTAACTGAAAATTTTACTCAAATGTTTATTACTATATTACTGGATTGATTTATTGATTTTTATTTAAACTGCCTTTCAGCTCATCTTGCACAGATGGTGAACTGTCATTATACAGATGATTTATGATTTCCTTGAAAATACTTGGGGACAGAAGAGAAACCCAAATACACTGGAAAGTAAGAGAAAGGAAGTATTACTCATTGGAAAGTAAAAATATCAATACTACAAAATACCCCACCGGTGTAATTTATCATCTTCATCTCCTTCTTCAATGTCACCCACTGTGCTCATCTTTCCAAGATGTTGAAAAATGACTGTGATAAATCAACATATTAGTGACACTTCAGAATTCTCATTAACTGTTCTTCAGAAAATTGCCTCATGGCATTTAATTCTCCACCCAGAAGTGATATTTCAGTTATAGGTGAGGCCTTAAGGGCTTAGTCACTTGTTGGTTTCTTGCTTCTGACACACTTTATGACTTCCTTTCTGTCCACTGTGCACATTAAGGCTCAGTTCACACTGCTGTAATGCGAGAACCTGTGCAAATCCAGTATGGGTTCCTGCACCACATACAACTCGCAGGCAGTTCACACTGCCCTATGCAAACCACTGTGGGTGTCAATACAAAGTTAATGACACCCCCAGATTGGTTTGCATATCGCAGTGCGAACTGTCAATTCGGACAGGAATTGGATCTCGTGGGTCCTACACGACTTTGGTCCAAATGCGAAGCAAATTCAGCCATACAATCTGCATGTGATTCGCACCACGGTATGGTGCGAATCACATGCACTGTCTGACATTGCAGCAGTGTGAACCCGGCCTAAAGGTTTAGTTCACCTTTTCGAGATAATAGCCTATACAGTTTAGGTGCCCCAGTAGTTATTAAAAATCGCATTATCCCCCCATCATCAATATAGCGGAAACAAGAAATAGGAGCACCCAGTCCAATATCCACACTAAAGTCAAAGCAGTCCTGCTTGAAAAAGTTCAGAAATACGAGTGTCTATGGCAACCTTTGGTAACTCACTTCTTATCGCCTCATTTTGCTGGCTTTTTACTGATCCCATGACGCCCATTCTCTTGGTACCATAGCTTTCACGCTTGACGGCCCACAGCTCAGGTGTACCTCTGGGATATTCCTCCACCCCTCTCACTATTCTCTTCTATTACATTTTTTCAGACTTTCTGTGTTTCCTCTTTTTCTTCTAACCACTTTGGGCTTCAATGCAATTTTAATCAGGGTCTTCAACACCTTGGGATTGTTTGGCGTATTTATCCTCTACGGTTTATCTACCTGCTTATGTGAAACAGGGGCTTTTGTTTACAACGATTGCAACTGTTGCTACAGAGCCTCCACTCCACTGAAATTGCCTTGCTTTAATGCATTACATTGTACTGTTTACCTATGGATCATTGACATTTTTATTGTACACTTTCTCCATTGGTTTATTCAAACTTGTTGTAATATTGTCAGTACAATGGCTCCAAATGTACTTGCTTATGTTCAGCTAAACTAATAAAAATCATTGAACCAGAACAAATCTTTTTATCATACCTGTAGGCCATGTGGGCTCCCATAAAAGCCTGGCTGAAAAACTTCAGGTCAGCAATCCCTGTGTCCTGCCTTGTTTACAAGACATGAAAACCATTGGACACTTACTCCTGCCATTAGAGGAGTGAAAATCATGTCCTAGCTACAAGGCAGGATGTGGGGCTTAGGCCTCGTACATTTGACCGAGGAACTCGTTGGAAAAGACACATCGTTTTCCTCGACGAGTTCCTTGTTAGGCTTGTGGAGAAACTTGACAAGCTTACTTTGCGTACACACTGTCAAGACCAAATCTCCTCGTTCTCAAACGTGGTGATGTACAACACATACAATGGCAGGAGAAGTTCGATTCCACTGGCACAACCCTTGGGGCTGCTTTTGCTAATCTCATGTTACTGCGTGTTAAGTAAAAGTTTGGTAAGAGACGATTTGCACTTTCAGACTGTTACAGCGTGACAAATGTGCTATCTCCATTACAAACGCTACTTTTAGCGAAGGTGCGCTCCAGTCTCATACTTTATTCTGAGCATGCGCGGGTTTCTTAGCATACACACAAACTTTTTTCTCGTCGAAAACCAGCCCGACGAGGAACACGACGAGGAAATTGAGACTCCCGTCGAGGAAAAAGAGAACTTGTTCTCTTTTTTTCTCGTCGAGTTCTTCGACAGTTTTCTCGATTAAAAACATACACACGACCGTTTTTCCTCGGCAAAAAAGCTCTGCCACCAAGTTTATTGATGGATTCTGTCGAGGAAAACGGTCGTGTGTACGAGGCCTTACTGTCTGGCAGTTTTTCTGTGAAAGCCCAAATTACCTACAGTCAGTAAAAATGAATGAGCAGTCAAAAAAGCTGCACAGTTTTTTTAAATAACTACTGGGCTCCTTGTCTGCAAAGGTTATTTTCCGGAAAAGGTGAGCCTTTAAATGTTTCAACCAGTGTGTTTAGATTCTCATGTGCATGTGATATGCTCAAAGTGGGACTACCATCAAAACCTTTATATTAGATTTGGATAGAGTAGGAAGAGTTCATGTTTTTATTGTCTTTATCCCCAGTAGGGCAATCTCCTATAACCTCCTGTGTGGTCACTTAGACAGAAAGTGAAAGAAAATCTCTTCAACATACACACAGCTATTAATACAACATTTTACAGAGGCTCCACTCTATTCAGAATAATATAAACCAAAAAAAAAAAAAATAGCCAGATATCCACTTGAAGTGGACACTAGAAGAAAAAGACAAGAGATGATTCCGCAATGATCCTTCTGTCTATCAGTATCAGCATACTGTGGTTGACACTGGCTCCGCCTGCCCAGATGTCCCTCTAAACATTACAGAACCCAGGAGGCAGGATGGATCATATGAGCACTGTCACACAGGCCACATGACCAGAAGCCAGTCCAGATGGCTATAAAACTGCAACCCGGAGTGAGAGCTGTCTACGACAGCCTGGCCTTTATGCTGAGAGCATGCTTTCAGCCCATAAACAACGGCCACCCAGCAGTTTATATGTGCGGCATGTGTGCATTAAAGTCCACCCTTTTACCACTGCATGTATGTGTTGGTATATCATAAAGGGGCTAAGGAGGTAAGCTGGCTGACACACATTGTTTTTTTTTATTTAGCCTAATAGCTGAACACTTTTAACAGATTCCTCCACATATGCTAAATAGCATGTATGGACAAATCTCCTGCTGCAGCTCAGCTCCTGTATTCTGTCTGTCAAAATGCCAGAACAGTGCCTGCAATTTTCAACTCCCCCCCACCCCTCTTTGATTTTTCGTTTAAGGGATGTCAGACTGGAGTTTGCCAACAGGGCCACCCCTCAAGCAAATTTCAGGAATCAGCTGAAATTTGCTCCCTTCATACAGCTTTAGTAAATGCCAGTGATGGGTATTTATTAGGGATGCACCGAAATGGAAATTTCAGAACCGAAACGAAACCGAAATAAAAAAAAAATTCAGTCCGAAACCGAAACCGAAAATTAATTTTCTTTGTTTTCCCCCTATTTCAATTTTTTGGCGGCAATCGATGTGGCAATAATAATTGATGGTTACAGTGGCGACGTGTGTTGGCAGTGGCATAGTGGCTGCGTGTGATGGCACAGTGGCTGCGTTTGATGGGCACAGTGGTGGCAATTGATGGGGCAAACTGGCAGTGGCAATAATAGATGGTTACAGTGGCTGTGTTTGATGGCACAGTGGCTGCGTTTGATGGGCACAGTGGCGACGTGTGATGGCACAGTGGCTGCATGTGATGGCACAGTGGCTGCATGTGATGGGCACAGTGGCTGCGTTTGATGGGCACAGTGGCGACGTGTGTTGGCACAGTGGCTGCATGTGATGGCACAGTGGCTGCATGTGATGGCACAGTGGCTGCGTTTGATGGGCACAGTGGTGACGTGTGTTGGCAGTGGCACAGTGGCTGCATGTGATGGCACAGTGGCTGCGTTTGATGGGCACAGTGGTGACGTGTGTTGGCAATGGCATAGTGGCTGCGTGTGATGGCACAGTGGCTGCGTTTGATGGGCACAGTGGTGACGTGTGATGGCACAGTGGTTGTATGTGATGGCACAGTGAGGCTGCAATTAATGTTTTTTTTGGTAGTCAGATAAGGCAAGCATGGCTCAATAACACACAAACGTTAAACGTTTGTATGTTATTGAGCCATGCTTGCCTTATCTGACTACCAAAAAAAATATCAATTGCAGCCTCACTGTGTTACTGTGAAAAAAATGGCACCTCAGTTCCTCAGTTAGTTAACGGTTAAAGGTTTTGTGCTGCTTACTTTTAGTACACTGCTAGGTTCCTCCTAGGCATGCAGTGTGATTACAGGCTCACAGGCTCCGACACAGCTCCCTGCGCGCTCTGAGTCCTCCCTCGCCTCCGGCCGTGACGTCACGCGGCTCACGCTGCTGGACTATACCAAGAGAGTCCAAAGAGTAGGGGGAGTCCAAAAATCAGGAAATCGGAGCTAGGAGAACTCCGGTGGAGCGCGATCGGCAGTCGGCACACAATTTGTACAGTGCCACTGCCGCTGCTCACGCTATGTACAGGTCTGGCGGCCAGAGTGTGTGTCTGGCGGTCTGCGTGTACATAAGAACCCCCCCTCTTGTAAACTAAATGGTACAACCCAAAACTTTATTATCGGCAATTTTTACTGTGTTTCGGCAGGGACCCAAAAATGCTATTTTCGGCCGATATGTATCGGCCGCCGATAATCGGTGCATCCCTAGTATTTATGGCTGGCTAATATTGTTGCACCTTAAATTAGGCTCATGGCACAAGTGCCAAGGCCCGTTCTCTCATAAACATGGACATTTAGTCAACCTCAACCACCTACGATTTTTTTTACCAACAGTTATATTGTGTTCACACATCTGACCACTATCCAATTAGCTTTAGATGCCTTTAAGTGTAAGCTCTTGGGTTGGCCACAAACAGCCACCTATCTACCACAGAAAAACACAGAATTGCCCACCCTTTAACAAATTATTCTTGTGTTTAGACCTGTCATGATATTGGACCCTTGTCATGACATTCTAGAAATTTCCTAACAAAATGGTAAAGTTTCCTGTGCTACAACAAGTGGCTCCAACTGCCTGAAATTTAGAAAGTGACTCTAATGCCGCGTACATACGATCGGAAATTCTGACAAGAAAACCGTGGATTTTTTTTCTGACGGAATGTTGGCTCAAACTTGTGTTGCATACACACGGTCACACAAATCTTTTAGGAGATTCCGACCGTCAAGAACACGGTGACGTACAAGACGTACGACGAGCGGAGAGCAATGAAGTTCAATAGGCAGTTCGGCTCTTCTGCTTGATTCTGAGCATGCGTGTTTTTTTTTTTGTGCGTCGGAATTGCATACAGATGAGTGGATTTTCTGAAGCCTCGTACACACGACCGAGAAACTCGTAGTTTTCCTCGACGAAAATGTACACACGACCGGTTTCCTCGGCAAAAAAAATATCTCCCAGCAAGTTTCTTGCTGGTTTTTGCTGATAAACTCGGTCGTGTGTACGAGGCCTGATAGGAACTTTTTCCGTCTGAAAAATTGAGAACCTGCTCTCAATCTTTTGTTGGCAGAAATTCCAACAGCAAAAAATCTGAATTTCCGACCAGAAGTTCACATCAGACTTTTCTTGTCGGAATTTACGATCGTGTGAACGCGGCATTAAGCTGGACAGACATGGATCCGTTTTTTTTCAATCAGCCAGTGGGCTGATGAAAAAAACTGAATGGCTATCCCCATCCAAACAAGAGAGGTGGATGGAGGAATCCTTCCCCAATGTGCTATGTATTTTGACAGCGGGGACTTCTCCACTGTCAGAATACACTGATCAGCCCTGCAGCAAATTCGCTACAATTCTGATCGAACAAAAAACTATCAACAATCCTGGTTATGAAAAATTGATCATCAGATCGACTTCTCTCAAATAAGAATGCCCACCCATAGATAGATCACAATTCGTCCAGTCCCTGCCGAACCAGTCACATTTTGATCCATCTATGGCCAGCTTTAATCAGCCGAGAAATTGACCTATTAAAGACAATGCTTGAAATCTAGCTACTAGTCTAGTCGATAGATTTACTGTATCTATTCGCTAGCCTTAGGTATACATCTATTATAAAAACACTCTTTATTGTTCTTACCTCTTCCTTTGGGTTTGTTCCCCCATGATTCCCATCATCTCCAGAGAAAGCTTCAATGTTGTGGTGGCTGTTAATGGATAACATATCTTTGTCTCTTTCACAATGCAGTTGTGAATTATGTAGTTAACACATCTGTAAACAAGGCCAGCTTAGTTGATAAGTGTTTAGTTGAAGTTGTTATCTCTACCTTGGGCTGTAATTGTTCTGCACTACCTGGGATTTATTCATACTGTATGCAATGAATAGGGAAACAGACAGAAATAGGGAATTGACACAAAAATAACAACATTGTAGGCCAGTGAGATCCGTGGATATATTCAGCAGGATTCCACTGTAATACACACTTGACAGCAGTCTCATAATTTACTTTTGCAATTTGTATTTACCTTGATTATCAGTATTGTTCATATGCTAATGAGCTTGCCAGGCTTTTCACATTCCTTCAGCGGCTGGAACAATGTGTATTTCAGAGCCTAGACAGAATCGCTGTCTTATAGCACAAAATATAACAGGAAATGTCTCAATTTCAAGTTTGGATATACACTTTATAGTAAAAGAAAAAGAAACCAAACTGGTAATTATTTAGAAATGAATTCGGATACGCTGATATTTAGATCAGGAAAGATAATGACTCTAGACAAAGAGAGCCCAGAAATTTGGGGCCAGAAAGATCTGCATATGTTTACATTCTGAACAGATGTCAGTCAAATGTTCCAAAATTCCTGATTGGCTGATGACTGAAAAGAACAATTTTTTTTTAAGCATGGTGAAATATCATCCCACTGGATAATATGATTGATAACAGTTGCCATTTTAAGCCATGCAAGTTTGATGGCCCTTACTACAATTAGGGTAAAAATTATTGAATCCAGACCTGGTAGACGTTGCTTTAGGCCTTGTACACACAACTCAGCAAAAACCAGCAAGAAACTTGCTGGGATTTTTTTTTTGCCGAGGAAACCGGTCGTGTGTACCTAACCTTAAAGCATAGCACAGGTAGTAACAACAGGGAAAAATTGGCAAAAAGATAACGTCCAACACAACTAATTGAAAGTTTGACCTGTAAACACCATTGAAAAGTGTTGTCCAAAAGGTTATTTCCTTATGGCATTTCCACATTTGATTATAGTGTGAATATGGCTGTCTCAAGCATTTAACCATGAGAACCATGAGAGTTTTTTTACATCATGTAACTTGATATTTTCATAAAACAAGTTAATATGGATGCAATTTTGATGACTATGAATATAAGCCAACCACTGATGGGGGAATCAAGTGAAAATTGCATCATCTGTGGCCGGCTTTAGATTAAAATGTACAATAAAACAAAATTTGCCCTTTCAAATCCTTTGCATCTTAAAGCCTCGTACACTTGACTGGTTTTCCCGGAAGGAAAACTGGCCAGGAAAACAGGACGTGTGTATGCTTCCTCGAAAATTTTCCAGTCAGGAAAACAGCCGGGAATCCCGTTGGGAAAATAGAGAACCTGCTCTCTATGTTCCCGTTGGGATCCCCAAGGTTTTTTCTCCCGCCAGATCTACAAATGACCTATGGGAAAGACTGCGAGGCAGTGCCGATGGAGCCTACACACGGCTGGGATTCCCGGCCAAAGCTCCATGGTAGTTTTCCTGCCGGGTTCTCGGCTTTCCCCTCAGTTTTCTCGGCTGACTTTTTACCGCAGAGAAAACCGAGCGCGTGTACAGGGCTATAACACCTGTTATCCACTCTTCGGGCCTCAAGGCCACTAGGGGTTAATTTAATAAATCAGGAAAGTGCAAAACCTGGAAGCTGATTGGCTACCATGCAGAGCTGCACCAGATTTTGCATTCTTCAGTTTTAGTAAATCAACTTTCATAGACTTCAATGGGATTTGCTGCTAAGTTTGAGTTCCCCACATTTCAAACAGGATTTACCAAACCTTTGCTTAAAGCGGAGGTTCACCCAAAAATCCACCTTTTGACATTAGCTGTAGCATACTGCTAACATCTGCAGTATGCTGTTTTTTTTTTTTTTACTTGTACTTATCGTTTTATGAGCCCTTGTTTTCCGGCTCCGAGCGGGGAATCCTGCGGGGAATGGGCATTTCTAAGCGAGGAGGAGTTGATTGACGGCTGCTAAGGCGCGTCTTGGCTTCTGTTTAATCTTCAACTGCCATGATGCTGCACATGTGATCAGTTATGACACCAGCCATTGGATGGTTTGACAGTTTGGTTGAGAGCACAACCAATGTGACAGTTAGCATTCCCGGCATTCGAGGAATGTAACTGCTTTTTCAAACTGTTAAATTGATGGGTGAACCCCTGCTTTAATTATACCTAGGCAGATTCACTCATCAATAATTTAAAAGGACCCAATGGCCAAAAAATATTTCAGCACTGGGTTGCTAGTCAATGAAACTGCTGCTTCATATGCTATTTACCTCCACATTTACTGTATTTAATAGAATCTACTTTAAAAAATTTTTTAATAATTACTATAAAATGTACCCATTAAAGGGGAGTTTCAGGCTGTTTTTATGTTTATTAAAAGTCAGCAGCTACAAAAAGTGTAGCTGCTGGCTTTTAATAAACAGACACTCACCTGCTCCACGGTCCAGCGGCGTGCCGGCCGGAGCTCCGCTCCTCTCCACCCCTCTCCGCCCGGCGTCTCCATTCCTAGTGTGGGCACCCAGCCGTGACAGCTTTCGACTTAACAGCCGGGCACTCACTGCATATGCGCGAGCGGCGCTGCGCACTGTGATTGGTCAGACGATCGTCTGGGACCTGTCACGTGTCCCAGGCGATTGCCTACAGGGAGGGGCCGCCATAAGTGATATGACGTATCGCCTAAGCGCCCCCTGGGTGGAAGGAGGAAGTGGGACAGGAAGTCCCACTCCTTCTGAAGCCCCCCCCACCCAAAAAATGACATGCCTAATGTGGCATGTAAGGGTCAAGGAGTGGTTTTAGCGGAAGTTCCACTTTTGGGTGAAACTCCGCTTTAAACACAACCAAAATTGAATTTTTCAGTAAGGCCTGAGCCTGACCTACACTGTATTCCCTCAGTAGGTGTGCCACAAAGGTGGCATATACAGTATACCACACCTAGAGCTGGGATGCAGGCACTTGGAAAGCATTCCTGGTCTGTTTCCCTGTCTTAAATTCAATTGCCTGGTTAATCGCACATTTGTTATATAAGCAGAGAAGAACTATGAGAGAACAGGGTAGGGTGACCACGTGTCCCGGATTGCCCGGGACAGTCCCGCATTTTGAAGGTCTGTCCCGGGCCCATTCATTCCAGGACAATACAGTGTCCCGGAATGAAACTGACACAGCCAGCCCCCCGGGCCATACTGATGCCCCCAAGAAAGGCCGCCACATCACTCACTGACAGTACTTGTCCTAGCCGGGAATGCCTGGAGGAGCACAATCCGGCCCCCTGCCTGTGATTGGACACAAGAGGCGGGATTTATGATTTCTCCAATCACTGTGCTGTGATTTGTTACAGCACAAGATGGTTTTTGGGAAGGCAGGGTGTCCCTGAATGGTAGTTTGGAAATGTGGTCACCCTAGAACAGGGATGGCTCTGTCTCACAGCAGCATAATTTTAGTATTGTCCATGTAGGAAAAACTTTATTTTTCTCTTGCAAAAAGATGTAATTGAAAGACTGATTTTGAAGGCAATAGATCAGAGCCATCTTAGCAGTAGGGGCCTGGTCTACCAACCTAGATTGCCATTATATTGTACGATACTACAGGTGTTTGTTATTAATTTGATCACATTTTACATATAAGCAAAACCCAGCAGGATACTTTTGCAATAGTCAAAAGCAGACAAAACTTTGCAGAAGAGAACAGCTTCAAAATAAAGCCGCACATCTAATAATTAGACTCAGAACACCAGGAGCACGTTTATCTCTGCTGATTCTGCCAGCGCTTTCAGCGCACCGCATAGCCAATGTCTGAGTAAACCGCTAATCATAAAATTAAAGACAGATCCCTGCAGCAGCAGCAGCAGCAGTGTCTAACTATTCCAAGCTAGAGTTTTGTAATTGTCTTCCAGCATAGAAAAACACCAACTGCTAGATCTGTGAATCACACAGCACTTTGTCAGATACAATGATATAAAATAGAATAACGCAATATGCTTCACTTGGCCTCTAAAAAGTTACATTGCGTCGCAGGTAATATCTTGCTTCATGGCTGGATGTCTGCATTGTGTTTGTCGGTGACACTTCTCCCTCTTGGAGACAATGGAGAAGAGGTGAATCCTTAATGAGGAAGTCACAGTTCTCCAAGGGAGTTAATTTAAGGTCACACTTGCTCAAAGTTCACGTTGGTTTCACATCAAAGGAGATTTAGTGTACAAAATACACACGCGTTGGTTAGCTTTGTTTGAATTCTTTGTGAAAGGATGTTTATTAATGCATGAGCCGCAGAACCGACATATTTCCAGGGCTTCCATTCTTCAGATGTCAGTTCTCCAGACGAGGGATTATGCTGTTTGTAAATTTGCCTCTGACGTTTTGCATATTTATGTACTAAAGCCGGCCATAGACATCAAATGAAGGAGGGTTAAACCTGCTGACAGTGTTTTTTATTTTCATTTGTGCTTTCCTGTCCTGATGACAACCTCTTCCCCTTATAGGAGCAGGAGGTGAGTGGAAAAAGTCCCCATAGGGGCCACAGACAGATATAAAAACCTTGGGCTAGATTCATAAAGGAGTTAACTCGGTGCATCTTCAGATACGCCGTCGTAACTCCAAATGCGGGCCGTCGCATCTCGGCGCCTGATTCATAGAATCAGATACGCCTCAATGTTGCCTAGATACGAGCGGCGTAAGTCTCCTACGCTGTCGTATCTTAGGGTGCATATTTACGCTGGCCGCTAGGGGCGCTTCCGTAGATTTCCTCGTAGAATATGCAAATGAGATAGATACGCCGATTCAGAAACGTACATCTGCCCGGTGCATTGATTTACGTTGTTTACGTAAGGCTTTTTCCGGCGTAAAGTTACCCCTGCTATATGAGGCGTAGCCAATGTTAAGTATGGACGTCGGGCCAGCGTTGAATTTTGTCGTACGCAAATAGGGCTGTGTGTAAGTTACGTTCACGTCTAAAGCAATGACTATTTGCGGCGTAATTTGGAGCATGCGCACTGGGATACGCACTGGGATGCGCCGTTCGTTAGTAACGTCAATTACGTGGGGTCACAACTATTTAGCATACAACACCCCCCCTACCAGCCTATTTTGAATTAGGCGGGCTTACGCCGGCCCATATACGCTACGCCGCTTCTTAAAGTTACAGCGGCGTAGCGTAGCGTATATGAGATACGCTACTCCCGCCTAAAGATAGGCATTTGTATCTGAATCTAGCCCCTTGCATTTAAAGGGGTTGTAAAGGAATTTTTCCCCCCCTATTTAGCTTCCTTTACCTTAGTGCAGTCCTCCTTCACTTACCCCATCCTTCCATTTTGCTTTTAAATGTCCTTATTTCTTCTGAGAAATGCTCACTTTCTGTTCTTCTGTCTGTAACTCACCACTGTAATGACAGGCTTTCTCCCTGGTGTGGAAAAAGCCTCTTGAGTGGGAAGGGGGCAAGCAGGCAAGTCTGGACACTCTCTACTTTGCAGATAGAGAAAGGAGCTGTGTGTTAGTGGGTGTCCTGTCACTCCTGCTTGCCCCCTCAAGAGGCTTTCTCCACACCAGGGAAAAAGCCTTGCATTACGGTGGTGAGTTACAGACAGAAGAACAGGAAGTGAGGATTTCTCAGAAGAAATAAGGACATTTAAAAGAAAAATGGAAGGATGAGGTAAGTGAAGAAGGACTGCACTAAGGTAAAGGAAGCTATTTAGGGGAAAAAAAATCCTTTACAACCCCTTTAACATCCTGTATCTGTCATCCAGAGTCAGTATTGAAGCGTCCACAGTCATCAGTAGCACTGTATGAATCCATCTTAAAGAAAGAGACAACACTCTTTAAAGACTATGGGGTCTAGTTATAAAAAAAAAAAAATGCTGTGAAAATGCCTCAAGCATTTGCAGAGCCGTCACAAATAATCCCAGTGATTTAATATGTTTACTTCCTATGATCATCAGCTCCATCTAGTGCCCATAAGGTGGTATTCTCCTGATTGGAGTATTTTAGGAAATATTGCATTATTGATGGAGCTGACAACCAGAGGAAAACATTACAGGGATTATTTGTGACAGCTGTGCAAATGCTTAGGACCCCCATGAATTAAAACAGGAGTGTTATAAATATATGCTAATCTATGTGGGAGTCGCACTGTGTCTTCAAGGACCTTTAAGTGGAGGTCAGCAGCTACAAATACTGTAGCAGCTGTTGACTTTTAAAATAAGGACACTTACCTGTCCTGGGCACCCGTGATGTCGGTACCTGAAGCCAATCGATCCCTCAGCTCTCGGATGCTGCCGCCGCCATCTTCGGTAAGGGAATCAGGAAGTGAAGCCTTGCAGCTTTTTAAGTTCCTTGTTCCCTTCTGTGCATGCGTGACTCACGCTGCGCGATGCCACTGGTCCTTGCTGTCTTCTGGGACCTGTGTGTCTCCCAGAAGACAGCGGGGGGGATGGGAAGTGGCGTAGATACCCGCGGGTGACTTGGGTATCTATGCCCGGAAGTGGGAGCAAAATACCTGTATTACACAGGTAGGTGTCAAATGTGACATCAGAGGGGGGGGGGGGTTCTGAAAAGCAGATCGGCTACATATATAGTAAATATCTCCTAAAACGGTGCAGATTTAGGAGATATTTACAGTACCTATAGGTAAGCCTTATTATAGACTTACCTATAGGTACAAGTCAAAGATTGAAGTTTACAACCATTTTAAGGTAAAAATACCATAGTGTAGAGATTTCTGTTCAATTGATGGTGTGTCTTCTGGGATAGTTTGAAGGGAAATCTCCTAATTGGGACACATTACAAATACAGGGGTTTTAACCCTTCTCCACTATCCAAAACAGGAAATAAAAAACTTTAGACTATACATACACATCAAAGGTGGCCATGCACAGAGCACCTGCGTTGAGATTTTCCAGCTTGCTGGACAACACTCTAAGTGCCCACAGAATGATTATCACAAATGGTAGTTGTCATCCTATGCAATAAGGTGAAAAAACATCTTCTAGTGACCGGCCCCCCAGCCCCCCCTCCTCATGTTATTGACCTGAGCCCTATAATTTCCCATGGCGGAGACACGCTCTTCCTCTGCCTGGGGTTCTTGGCTCTTGATTGGATAGATTGATAGCAGCGCAGCCATTGACTCCCGCTGCTGTCAATCAAATCCAATGATGCGAGCGCCGGGGGGGCGGGGCCGAGTCCTACATTTGGCGTCTATGGATGCCGAATGCTGGATTCGGGAAGGTGCCCGCTAGGTAACCCCCAGTGAGAGCGTTTCTCCGAGGGGGTTATAGGATGTGGAAAGGAGCCGCGAGAGCCGCTGAGGGACCCCAGAAGTTGAGGATCGGGGACACTCTGTGCAAAACTAACTGCACAGTGGAGGTAAATATGACATGTTTGTTATTTAAAAAATAAATAAATGATCCTTTGCAATCACTTTAAAGTAGAAATGTTTTATTTTTATTTTGGATAGAGTAAGTGAGGGTTATGACCCTGTCAGTTTTTTTGCCATCTGTGTCCCTTTGGCGATATTTCTCTGTCCCATAGCCAAATCAGAAAGTGAGAGGAAACCCCTGGTTGTCACCAACGTCAGCGGAAATAGTGTCCCCATGTGAAGATTTCCCCACTATTACTGTTCTGTGATCAACCTAAAATGATGAATTTTTCTCTAATGATAATAATAGTAAACAGGTCTCAGTCAATAAGGAGAGAGAGACCACGGAAAGCCGAGGCTCCCATGCACATCTCTGTTTCTAGAGGGGACTTAGGTGAGTATAAGGGAGGGGCTGCGGGGTAAAAACCTTAATCTTTTACAACCACTTTAAAATTATGTTTCCCTGTGAAATAGCAATAAACACTAAGTACCCTAAATTTTCCATGGGTGATGCCTTTAACACCCCTACAGGTCATCATTTTATAGTTAACCAAGAATAAGGTAAAAAAAACTTCTGTGTTCAGTATCCCCCCTTCCAGGTCCCCCTTACACTTATCTGAGCCCAAAATCAATTCAGTGAAATGTATGAGCGTCAGAGAACGACCTGCAGAAGAACTGGCACATCTGCTAATGCCCAGCAGAATTGTAGATTGGCACATAGAAATTGGCCATTGGCACATAGAAATTTGCCAATGCTAATACGCATGCGCACACGGGCAGGAACATCCATGAAAATGATACCAAGGCGCATGCAATGCCTTTTTAAAGCCAGCAGCATCGGCCACTAGTTGCTGGATGACCTTCAGCTCCCTTAGTGTTCCCGTTCTTGATACTATTGGATTTCCTGTTACCGACCTGGCTTGCTTTTGACCTGTCTTGTCTTGTTTCCCGGCTATTAACCCTCGGCTTGTTCCATTGAGTCCTCTCTGCTGTACCCATGTATGACCTCTGGCTTGGTCTTCTGACTCCTCTGCTGCCTGATTATCAGTGTATGACCCCTGCCTACTCCTGACCTTGCTTGCTACCTTACCGGCCCTGGCTGATATTCCGTGTATGACTACTGGCCTGGCTCCTGACCCTGCTCCTGGCTCTCCCTTCTGCCAAGTCTCATCTGGTACATCTGAGGGACCCCTGCCCAGCAGTACATTCTACTCGTCCTGCCGCCATCCGGCAAATGTCTCATCAATCAACACATAATTATTTGGGCATAGCACTTCCTGTCACCACCTTCAGGGGTGCCCTGGACCCCTGAAGGTGGTGGGCTGGGCTCTGATGAAGAGGTCTTTGTAGCCTCGAAACGCGTCAGCAGGCAGTGACACACCGGCATCCCCCAATTTGGAGTGTGGTTTAAGGGGCATTCACTACAGCGTTGTCGATAAGCCTATTATGTTGCTTCCTTTGTGAGTAGTTTTTATTATATCTTTTTATTCTATTAAATTCTCAACGGTAACACACTAGGCTGGTGCGCCTTTTCTTTTCTTTTGTGCCCTGGACTAAGTCGCAAGGGAAGCCCTCTCAGCGCCTCAGCCCCCAACCAGGTATGTGACAATGAGAGCAGCACTCTCCCTCCTTATTGGCTCATGCTACTGTCAATCACAGCCAGTAATGAGGGAGTGGGGGGGGAGCAGTGCTGAGCCATGCTCTGTGTGTCTATGGACACACAGATCTGCACAAGAGTGAGCCTGCTCAAATGTCCCCATAGCAAGCAGTTTGCTATGGTGGGCACTCAGCGGGGGGAGCCAGGAGCACTACGAGGGACCTGGTAAGAGGAGGGTTGGAGCTGCTGTCTGCACAGAGCAGGTATTGCATGTTTTTTACTAAAAAATAAATAAATAAGGGTTTACAATTTCTCAAATTTTTTCTTCTTTCAAAAGTAATATAGAATAATGTGGCAAACATAATATGGAAAAATGTAATATCTAAAAAAATCACAGTATAGCTTTGACTGTAAGGTCAGCACTTTCAAAGAGAAGAAATCATTGATACTATCAGGTTAATCGCTTGTCTGATGTTTGCCTCCCTATCCTGGTTTCAGAGTTCTCAAGGTGTTTTTAAAAGGCACTGATGTCAGAAGGTTAACAGAGAAATGAAGGACACTGAATCAGTGGAGCAGTAATTCCAAGTCATCTATCATATCAGCTATAACCAAACCGAAACCGGGCAGCCATTCAAGCATCAAGAAATGTCCTGATGATACAACTGTTGTTAAATAGTTAAACATTATAGAGTGTCTGTTGGGAATCAGTGATGGAATGAATGTCCTTTCTCTCAGCAGGATAATATACGTGTTGGTATTCCCACACTGGAAGCAGAAGTTTGTGTAATGAATTACATCTCTTCTGAGTGTCTAGTCCAGATTTCTAGGATGGTCAAGGCTTATTACACAATTTAAAAGGGTTATGTTATGATCTGGTAGACAGATCTCAGTCCCTACCAACTCCTGGCTCCCTTTTGGTCAGTTAAATGTACAAATGAAAGCAAATGAATACCAAACTGCACCCGAAAAAAAACCAAAAAACTATATCAGAGCAGTTGCCTTCAAATACAACACAAAGCAAAAAAAAAGAATGATTCAAAATAAAAAAGTGTTTATGATTCTCTTTACCAATAAGTACCAGTGGCTCCAAATGAAATGTTTCTATAAAAAATCTGTGATAATTCATATACAGTACACACATTACTATTTGCATCAATATATAATTAAATTATATATATAAATGTGACACATTTGTATAGAAATGCCTATGATAAAAATATATACCATACACCAAAATAAATAAAACTGAAAAAGCAAAACAAAGGTCCATAGAATGGAAGTGCCCCAAAAAGTCTGTAGGGTTCAATATTGAGTTGGTCCACCCTTTGCAGCTATAACAGCTTCAACGATTCTGGGAAGGCTGTCCACAAGGTTTAGGAGTGTGTCTATGGGAATGTTTGACCATTCTTCCAGAAGTACATTTGTGAGGTCAGGCACTGATGTTGGATGAGATGGCCTGGCTCGCAGTCTCCATTCTAATTCATCCCAAAGGTGTTCTATCGGGTTGAGATCAGGACTAGGTGCAGGTCAGTCAAGTTCCTCCACCACAAACTTGCTCATCCATGCCTTTATGGAACTTGCTTTGTGCACTGGTCCGAATCATTTGGTGGAGGGGGAAATATGGTGTTGGGTTGTTTTTCAGGGGTTGGGCTTGGCCCCTTAGTTTCAATGAAGGGAACTCTTAAGGCGTCAGCATACCAAGACATTTTGGACAATTTCACGCTCTCAATTTTGTGTGAACAGTTTGGGGATGGCCCCTTCCAGTTTTAACATGACTCCGCACCAATGCACAAAGCTGTTTGGGGTGAAGGACTTGACTGGCCTAAACAGAGTCCTGACCTCAACCCGATAGAACCCCCTTGGGATGAATTAGAGCAGACACCAGGCATTCTCGCCCACATCAGTGCCTGACCTCACAAATGCGCTACTGGAAGAACGGTCAATCTTTCCCATAGTAAATTGTATACCCCTCTATATTGTGGTCGGTAAGGTGTCCATAGAATACTTTTTTGAAACTATCAACACTCCCTGCTGATACCACTGCTTGTGGAGGAGAATTCCACATTCTTACCGCTCTGACAGTAAAGTACCTTTTACGCTGTTTAACACTTTCCCTACCGAGTCATTGTAAAATGACGTTGGCGGGAACCCTCCCTCCCTGTAAACACACAGATCCATGTCCTGTCACCGATGTGTGTTCCCAGTTCAGAGGAACACACATCGGTCTCCTCCCCTGCAGATTTTCAATAGTAAAGTGGATAAATACAATTTTCGAGATTTTTACATGCTGCGTGTATTTTTTCTATAACTTTAAAATCTGACTGAAGTTCCTCTTTAAATTGCCACATGTATGGCTAGCTTTTATCCTTTCAGCCTTTCACCAGTTTCAGAATTTAAACTGTATGATACCCCAAACTGTTGTAAAGTGATTAAAAAATAATTTAAAATAATTTATATCCCTAACAAGGCAAAATTTTGTCAATTTGTCCTAATAAGTATAATAAGTAAGCTTATGTGATTCACTTAAAGGATCGCTAAAGTAATTATTTTTTTTAAATATTTTTTCAAACATGTTATACTTACCTCCACTGTGCAGCTCGTTTTGCACAGAGTGGCCCCGAACCTGGTCTTCTGGGGTCCCTCGGCGGCTGTCTCGGCCCCCCCCCCCCGCAAGGACTTGACACCTTCATGCGAGCGAGCTTGCATGGTGTTGAGTCTTTGCGTGCGCGCTCCTATGATACAGCCGGTGGCCATAGCCGCCGACTGTATCACTCGGCCCCGCCTCCCCGGCGTGCCACGTCATTGTATGTGATTGACAGCAACGCGAGCCAATGGCTGCGCTGCTTTCAATCAACAAATGACAGAGCCGGGAAGACTGCCAAGAAGCCTGCATGTTCACGGCGCAGGACTTTCAAGGGGTCAGGTAAGTAAAGGGGGGTACGGGGGGCCTCTAATCGGCCGATATTTTTTCACCTTAATGCATAGAATGCATTAAAGCGGTTCTCCACCCTAAAGTGGAGTCCCGCTGATCGGAACCCTCCCCCCCTCCGGTGTCACATTTGACACCTTTCAGGGGGGAGGGGGGTGCAGATACCTGTCTAAAGACAGGTATTTGCACCCACTTACGGCCCGGCATTCACGGGCAAAAGACGGGCATTCCTTAACATCCCGTCGCCCCCCCGTTGTGTGCTGGGAACACTCGGCTCCCAGCACACAGCGGGAGCCAATCGGCGGGCGCGGCGCGACTCGCGTATGCGCCGTAGGGAACCGGGCAGTGAAGCCGCAGCGCTTCACTTCCTGGTTCCCTCAGCGTGGATGGCGGGGGGAGCAGCAGAGAGACGAGCGATCGCTCGTCCTCTGCTGCGATCGGCGCTGGACTCCAGGACAGGTAAGTGTCCTAATATTAAAAGTCAGCAGCTGCAGTATTTGTAGCTGCTGGCTTTTAATATTTTTTTCCCATGGCACATCCGCTTTAAGGTGAAAAAACTTTTACCTTTACAACCCCTTTAAATATAAACGCCAGGCAAGCAGCTAAATACACAGTTGAAATACATCTTTATTTATTGTTTTACCCTCTAAAGGATTTGTAATCGCAGTTTGTAGCTGTACAATCCCATTCAGTCACTCTAATGCCGCGTACACACCATCGTTTTCTGCGATGGAAAAAAACGTCATTTTCAAAAACGTCAATTTAATTGACCGTGTGTGGGCAAAAACGTCGTTTTATGTCTTCTAAAAAACGACAGAAAAAAATTGAAGCATGCTTCAATTTTATGTGTCGTTTTTGGCCGACGTCGTTTTCTGTGTTCTAAACATTGACCGTGTGTACGTAAAAACGTCGATTTAAGCCCGCGCATGCTCAGAAGCAAGTTAGGAGACGGCAGCGCTCATTCATGTAAAACGACTGTTCAGAATGGAATCAGCACATTCGTTAAGGTGTTTTTCAGCTTATAGACAAGAAAACGAAATTTAAAGCACAGTCACTGAAAATCACGAATCGTATCTCACCAAACTTTTACTAACACGCAGCAACACGATATCAGCAAAAGAGGCCGTCTTCCGCATGGAAACGACCCTTTATAGTGACGTCGTGCGTGATTGACGGAACTGCGCTGTGCTAGAGCGTTGTGAAAAAGCGATGGTGTGTATGCTACGTCGTTGTTCAAATTGAAGTTTGAAAAATGACGTTTTTTTAAAGCACATAAAGCGTCGCATTTTTCCATCGCAGAAAACGATGGTGTGTACGCGGCATTATGGTCTACATTTTTTTAAACTGTGCTGCCATGCAATTGACACACTTAGATCCTGATTTACCAATTTCTCTTGACACATTTATAATTAATGTAGCAGCAATGCTCACGACAAACACCTCCCCATACCTCTTCTCTATGAAATAGGGAAGAGTGGTTCTGCAGTCCCAAGCGGTAGCTGAAAACAATGTAACTGATAAGAGTGTAGCAGAGGCAAAGAACAACTCACAACATTTCTGACAGGATCAACAGTTTTTTTTAAATCAAACAAATAAAACAAAACACCTTCAATAGTATATTTAATAGGCCAAAGGGGACCAAATAAGTTCATTGATAGGTTTTACATACCCTTTAAATCATTATCTGGAGTGCACAGGCAAACAGCAGTGACTTGAAGGGGTAACTTTATGGTAAAGAATAAAAGTATAAATTTTTCATGAATTTGGTGGTGAATGGTTTAATTATACACCCAATCTAGTGCACAGGAAAAGGTTAGGTGTTTAGGATAAGTAGCAGTGATTCCGATGTGCCACAACATATATAGTGCCATGTAAGCAGATGCTTCCAAGGAGTTTTCCGGGTTGTATGTTTATTCCATATATTTTATTCACTGTAATTTATGTTACTTGTTTACATCTCTTTGTGAAACTGTATATTCCACTGTGACTGGTCTTGCACTGGTACCATGTTAAAAAGGCTGGGCAGGTTTTTACTTTGAATAATGTTTTATTTTTCATTACAGAAGATAAACATAACATAATATCGGCACGACATAAAACAAGACATTTAGCATCGTAAATGGGCGGGATGTAAAACAAAGTATCAACAACAAGGCTCTATCAGGTCTTTTGAGGCGCCAATATAGGCTCAATGAGAGAAAATTGGGTCATTACCACTGGCTCGTCGGTATTAAGCATTTAACATGCTGGATAAGGGAACAGTTGGTCGAGGGGGGTCATACACGACCCGGGGACCCCTAATGGGATCATCCTGTGCCCCGGCAAGGCCTCCCTCTCGCCAACACCTACCCACCCAAAGTCTTCTAGCAAACAAATAGGCAAAGCGAAAGTTGGCTTCAAAGCTCCCCCACCTCGTTATTATGAAGGCCACTAGGCCTTTGGTGTTGGCGATTAACTATAATTTGAACCAATTATGACATCCCCCCAATTCGTACCAAACTAACATGGGTGATAACTGTAGGGGGAAGAGAAAGAGAAAGAGGGGGGGAAAGAAGAGAATGATAGGAAAAGGAGAGTGTGCCTAACATTATCTTGGGGATTGAGGGTGGTCGGGGTGAACACTAGTGTTGCTCACGAATATTCGCATTGCGAATATTCGTTACGAATATGGCATATTCGAATATTCGCGAATAACTCGAATTTCGCGGCCAATATTCGCTATTCCGAATATTCGTATTTTTTAAATTTTATTTTTAAAACAGATCACATCCTAGTGATCTCCATCGACGTCTAAAAGCATTGCTGGTATGATTAGAGACCCTGGGCCGAGTAGCTAAGCTGAGGCGATCCTTTTATGTTGCCGAATATTCGCAATCGCGAATATTCGATTTCCGAATATTCGCGAATACTTTCTCCGCCCTTCTTTTGCATCAGAGCCAATCAGAGTTCTCCTACCACAGTTGTCATAGGAGAGAGTAGAGTGTTTCTGTGCGTTTTTCCAGTGTATCACATCTTCAAAGAATTTTCCATCTTTTGTCCCGTTTCATCATCATTTGCATTTCACCTCTTTAATGAGAATAATAACTGTTTAACATAAAGACATTTAAGAGATGTCAACGTAAACGGTTTACTTGTATTTTCCAAATCTATGGTTATTCAATATTTATTAAACTAATCAATATACAAATTGGTCAAAGTAAACCCTCAAATCTATATAATTGCAGGGTCCATTACGTAAAACCACACTTTTTCCAAAGGGCAGGTGAAATTGAATGTTTCAAAATTTCGCAATCAATTTCGCATTCGCATTAGCGAAATTTCGCAAAAATTTTTTTTTGATAAAATATCACGAATATTCAATTTTAGCGAATATTTCACGAATATTCGGCTATATATTCGTGATATATCGCAAAATCGAATATGGCGTATTCCGCTCAACACTAGTGAACACTAAGGTGAAAAGGTTTTTAAACGCACCAACCAACATTGCAGCAGAATGTTCCATTTGTCTAAGGGAATCACATGGTAGAAGTTTCCAGGGAGATGGAGACACTTCCGTGACGCTCAAGACGGAGTGATCATCATCAAGTCTCCCCACTGATCCTTTTCCATGTTTATGGTACCGTGCTTTGCTGTTGTTCCCACCCGAGGCCTCATGATGTTGATGAGCATATGTTTTTATCTGTCACACGTGAGACTTTCACCACAACAAATTTGTAAAATAATACACTCAGATTGCACCCTCCTGTTTACTCAGAGATTCTCAGGCCTTGTACACACGATCAGTCTAAACCGATGAAAACAGACTGAAGGACCGTTCTCATCGGTTAACCGATGAAGCTGACTGATGGTCTGATGTGCCTACTCACCATCAGTTAAAAAAACAATCGAGTCCAACGCGGTGACGTAAAACACGGTGTGCTGAGAAAAATTAAGTTCAATGCTTCCAAGCATGCGTCGACTTGATTCTGAGCATGCGCGGGTTTTGAACTGATGCTTTTGCGTACTAACCGTCGGTTTTGACCGATCGGTTAGGCATCCATCGGTTCAATTTTAAAGCAAGTTCTAAATTTTTCGACCGAAGGATAACGGACCGATGGGGCCCACACACGGTCGGTTTGAACCGATAAAACTGAACTTCAGTCCGTTTTCATCGGTTTAGACTGATCGTGTGTACAAGGCCTCCGTCTTCTCTCAAGTGTCTGAGGCCAGCAGAGAGTCACCCCCTATGTTCCAATTTGATCTTTCCGACTTTTTGCTGATCTCATTAACTCCTTTTCCTGCACACGCCACTCCATGCGTCATATAAACCCCCTGAGTTGTTACATTTAAACATCTTCAGTAAAGAATGTTAACAGTTATTCAACTTAGTCTGGTCTAAAGTTTCTGAGGACAACCTTAAAGGGGTACATGGCATGTTTGGCGTATCACAAAGAACAGGGCATTATTGGTGAAAAAACAAGATAGAGACGATATAATACCATAGCTCCCAACATTTTGAGATGGGAACAAGGAACACCTATTAGCAAAATGATGTAGGTATTGGACACACACCCTGTCAGGCCCCCTTAAAGGATAATTATACAAAAAAAATATTAGTTAAGCCCACAAGTGCTTCATTTTACCCCTACTAGTCCTTTTGGCTTTTGAAATTTACAAATGCAAGAATTTAGAAACTGGATCAAAGGTTTAACACTGGGAAACACTTTTTGAAAGAAAAAGGTGCATTTTATACACAACTATATAGAGTAGACCATAATGAGGGACAGATGAGAAGGAAAGATGGATGGAGGGACTTTGCTCCAAATTAGGGACAGTCCCTCAAAATCAGGGACAGTTTTTGCAATACATGACCCCTGATGGTTTGTGATCTGTTAATGGGTGGGTGAATATTTAGGAACCAGTAGGCTGGTTCTCACAGCACATATCCACAGGATGGATGAAGTAGAAGCAATGAAGCAGTGCTTATTCCCCAACAGGAAGCAGCACAGTATTATTATCATCAAATCTCACTCCAAATCTGGTGAGATTAGCAGTCAAGGGCAGTAGTATACAGCTATCATACTGTAGGCACTACGAAGTGCACTGCTATTTTTCAGGAGTAGTGCTTAGGCAAAATTTCCTTTTTTTTGATTTTTCCTATACTATAGAAATATTCACTTTAATAAGCAATCTGATCTTTCTGTTAACCAAGAGCTCATAAAATTGAATTCTCTTCTACAGCAAAAACTAACAACATAGGGCCATATCCACAAAAGAGATACTCCGGCGTAAGCCGTCGTATCTCTGGTTCTAACTTTGGAACTGATCCTCAGAAGCAGTTTTCCTAAGTTAGGCAGAAGATCCGACATCTGTAAGGGACTTACACTGCCGGATCTTAGGATGCAGTACCGCATCCGCCACTGGGGGCATTTCGAGTCGAAATGCCTCTGTTAGTATGCAAATTAGCACTTAGGGCGATCCTCAAAGCTTTTGTACCTAGTTTTTACGCCGTAAGTGTTAGTTTGCCTGGTGTAAAACTAGGGCTGCTTTTACAAAGTGTAAAGTTAGTCACACCTTGTAAAGGCCCATTCAAGCGACGGCATTTGGTATGCATTCCCGAGGGAGAACTCCATGCCAATTTTCAATGAAAAAAACGGCATGGGTTCCCCCTCAGGAGCATACCAGGCCCGTAGGTCTGTTATGGGTTGTAAGGAGACCCCCCTCCGCCGCAAAATTGACGTAGGGGTCCCCCTACAATCCATACCAGACCCGTATCCCGGCCAGCCAGGAAGGGAGTGGGGACGAGCGAGCGCCCCCCCCCCCCTCCTGAGCCGTGCCAGGCCGCATGCCCTCAACATGGGGGGGTTGGGTGCTCTGGGGCAGGGGGGCGCACTGCGGGCCCCCCCACCCCAGAGCACCCTGTCCCCATGTTGATGAGGACAGGACCTCTTCCCGACAACCCTTGCCATTGGTTGTCGGGGTCTGCGGGCGGAGGCTTATCGGAATCTGGGAGTCCCCTTTAATAAGGGGGCCCCCAGATACCGGCCCCCCACCCTAAGTGAATGGATATGGGGTACATCGTACCCCTATCCATTCACCTGTAGGCAAAAAGTAAAAGTTAATAAACACACAACACAAGGCTTTTTAAAATATTTTATTATTCTGCTCCGGACGCCCCCCCTGTCTTCGTTATTAGCTCAATTACCAGGGGGGGCTTCTTCTTCCACTCTCCGGGGGTCTTCTCCGCTCTCCGGGGGGTCTTCTCCGCTCTCCGGGGGGGCTTCTCCGCTCTCCGGGGGTCTTCTCCGGACTCCGGGGGGCTTCTTCCATCTTCTCCCCTCTTCCGCTCTTGACTCGGCGAACCCCGGTTCTTCTGCAGCTGTCCGGTGCCTTCTTCTTCAGCGCTGGCTGCCTGCTATGTTTGTGTGTTAGCTCGATTTCAAACAGGCAGCCGGCGCGGTCTTCTGTGATGTCAGGGTCTTCTGGTCTTCTGTTCTTCCTATGTTGCCTCGTCGCCTCTTGTCGCTGTAATGATGGAAGCGCGCCTTGCATCACATTTATATAGGCATCACCGTCCCATCATGCTCCGGTAGGTACCCACGTGGTGGGTGCCTACCCACGTGCACCCACCACGTGGGTACCTACCGGAGCATGATGGGACGGTGATGCCTATATAAATGTGATGCAAGGCGCGCTTCCATCATTACAGCGACAAGAGGCGACGAGGCAACATAGGAAGAACAGAAGACCAGAAGACCCTGACATCACAGAAGACCGCGCCGGCTGCCTGTTTGAAATCGAGCTAACACACAAACATAGCAGGCAGCCAGCGCTGAAGAAGAAGGCACCGGACAGCTGCAGAAGAACCGGGGTTCGCCGAGTCAAGAGCGGAAGAGGGGAGAAGATGGAAGAAGCCCCCCGGAGTCCGGAGAAGACCCCCGGAGAGCGGAGAAGCCCCCCCGGAGAGCGGAGAAGACCCCCCGGAGAGCGGAGAAGACCCCCGGAGAGTGGAAGAAGAAGCCCCCCCTGGTAATTGAGCTAATAACGAAGACAGGGGGGGCGTCCGGAGCAGAATAATAAAATATTTTAAAAAGCCTTGTGTTGTGTGTTTATTAACTTTTACTTTTTGCCTACAGGTGAATGGATAGGGGTACGATGTACCCCATATCCATTCACTTAGGGTGGGGGGCCGGTATCTGGGGGCCCCCTTATTAAAGGGGACTCCCAGATTCCGATAAGCCTCCGCCCGCAGACCCCGACAACCAATGGCAAGGGTTGTCGGGAAGAGGTCCTGTCCTCATCAACATGGGGACAGGGTGCTCTGGGGTGGGGGGGCCCGCAGTGCGCCCCCCTGCCCCAGAGCACCCAACCCCCCCATGTTGAGGGCATGCGGCCTGGCACGGCTCAGGAGGGGGGGGGGCGCTCGCTCGTCCCCACTCCCTTCCTGGCTGGCCGGGTAGCGTGCTTTGGATACGGGTCTGGTATGGATTGTAGGGGGACCCCCTACGTCAATTTTGCGGTGGAGGGGGGTCTCCTTACAACCCATACCAGACCTAAGGGCCTGGTATGCTCCTGAGGGGGAACCCATGCCGTTTTTTTCATTGAAAATTGGCATGGAGTTCTCCCTCAGGAATGCATGCCGAGCGACGCTGTCATTTTTTATTTTAATTATTTGTTTTCCCGGCGCGTCTTTTTTTCACCCGTCGTAACTTTAGTGTCCCGTCGCAATCCACAAAGCCGCCCGGCGTCAATTACGTTCGCGCGATGCACGTCGGGAAAATGACGTCACGCGCATGCGCAGTACGGCCGGCGCGGGAGCGCGCCTCATTTAAATTGTAAACGCCCCCCGGAGAGGAGGAACGCCTTACGACGGCGGCACTTAACTTACACTGCTTGAAATTTTTACGTAAGTGCTTTGAGGATCAGGCACTTAGGTAAAAACTTTAAGTCAGTGTAACTTAACTGCTGAAAGTTAAGTTACGCCGCCTGGCTGAGGATTTGGCCCATAGATCTTGTTTTTCCCATACACATCAAGAGCTTTTGCTGCAAATACTTGAAGCCTGCGGCATATGAATAACAGTAAACAAACATTTGTGATACATCCATTTGCTGTGCTATGGACGTTTAGAACTGGATCTTTTCCCAAATAATTTGTCTGTTTCCACTAAAAAGGAATTGAACCGTAAAATCAAATTTGGATGAAGACACACTATTGTATATTATAGGAAGGCATCTCATATTCAAAGCCTGCCAGACTGTGGCCTTGTGTTTATAACATGATTCAATCAGCGTTACGTACTAACATATGGACACAACTAAAGGAAGCCACAGCAAATAAGGAAAATACCTGGCTGTGTGCTGTCAGTTCACCGCATGTGGAATGGAAAACTAGACTGAAAAATGTATATGAGACAGAGCACTGATTTTACAGAATGATCTACTCTACAATTGTTATACAATCTGCCTGGCATGGGTTGTCCCAATACCGATACTAGTATCGGTATCGATACTGAGCATTTGCCTGAGTACTTGCCCGAGTTACAAGCACTGATCACCGCTGACTGTCCTTGTATCCTCCTCCATTCCCCCTCCATTCTGCTGCTGTCCCCCTCCGTGCTGCCAACTTTTTCCATGCTGCCGCCATGTCCCCCCCTCCTTGCTGCCACCGTCAAGCCCCCCTCCTTGCTGCCGCCGTCATGCCCCCCTCCGTCCTGCTGGCTTCTCTCCTTTCATTTTCAGCACAGCGGAGTCTGCTGAGAAAGGGACTGGGGAATTTGTGGCCCTAGTCCCTTTCCCTGTCTCAGAGGGGAGATGTCAGAGGTCTGTTAAGACCCCTGACATCTCACCAAAGACCCCCCCCCCCCCCAACAGGGCTGATAAAAAAAACAAAAAAAAGGAATTGCAATAAAAAAATTAGTTGAAAAAAATAAAAAATGTAAATAAAAAACACACTGACAATGTACATTTCCCCCCACCCCCCTTAAAAAAAATAAAGCATTGTAAAAAATAAAAGAAAATAAACAAATTGTAAAAAAAAAATTGTAAAAATAAATAAATTAAAAAAAATGTAAAAAAAATAAAAATACTGACACATGAGATTTAAAAAAAGTATTGGTATTCGGTATCGGCGAGTACTTGATAAAAAGTATCGGTACTTGTACTCGGTCCTAAAAAAGTGGTATCAGGACAACCCTAGTTTCTGTATAATGTATTAATTAAGTGGTTAGTAATACTGGGCCAGATCCACAGCCAGCCGCCGTAACTTAAATATTCCCATTTAGGTTACACCGCCGCAAAATGTCTACCTAAGTGCCCGATCCACAAAGCACTTACCTAGAAATTTTTGGCTGTGTAACTTAAATCCGGTCGGCGCAAGGCGTTCCTATTCAAATGGGGCGAGTCCCATTTAAATTAGGCGCGCTCCCGCGCCGGACGTACTGCGCATGCTCACGATGTCATTTTCCCGACGTGCTTTGCGCGGTTTTACGCTGCGCCGGGTTTTGAGAATCGCGACGGGCGAAAAAAAAATACGAGTTGCGGCGGGACAAAAAAAATTTGAAAAAAAAAAGACGGCGACGCGGGATAGAAGGGTCTACTTTTACAAGGCCTAAACAGTTTAGGCCTTGTAAAAGCAGCCCTAATTTTGCGTTTGCAAACTAATACTTACGGAGAAAAAACGAAGCGTAAAAGCTTCGTGGATCTCCGTAAGTGCTAATTTGCATACCCAAAGCGGCATTTCGACTCGAAATGCTCCCAGCGGCGGCTGCGGTACTGCATCCTAAGATCCGACAGTGTAAGTCCCTTACACATGTCGGACCTTCTGCCTATCTATTGGAAACTGATTCTGTGGATCAGTTCCAAAGATAGAAACAGGGATACGACGGCGTATCAGTAGATATGCCGGCGTATCCCTTTTGAGGATCTGGCCCACTGTGCCTATATTGTAGGGCTATTTGCCCCATTACCACCTTTGCACTCTATAGTAAGGAATTATTACAAGTTTTTTTTTTTTTACATTATTTAGTTTTTCAAAGCAATATATGGTTATATGTATTTATTTATTATATCTATGTTGGAATATATGTGTATACACATGAACCATTAATTTGTTACTCAATGCTATTATTATTACAGTTATTATCAGTATACAATTATGTATCAGGAATCAATAAATATAAGTGCATTTTTAATTTTTAGCAGTGTGCTTCATTCAAAGTCCCACCAATCTCCCCCCCCCCCCCCCATCTAAATATATCAGGGATGGAGGCACATAAATCTACCCCTCATTGCCTCACATAAAGTCCCACCCTCATTCCCCCCTTTTCTATCATATGCCTCATGTAAAGTCCCAACCTTATCACCCCTCTTTTTACATTATCCAGGGATGGAGATGTGTTTCAGGAGTGGAATAAAGTGCCTCCACAGATTTACCACTGACAGTCAATTGTGCATTGTCATTTATTGACTAGCTGACCCAGGTTGATGTGGTCCGCTTCTAGTTCGGTGGTGTTTTGGTTTGGAAGGTATGAATAGTTCCACTCCTGCATTTCTTTTGTGACACCTTCGTATATACACATACGTTTTTTCCAGTGCTCTTTATTGTTAAACCAGCCATAGGTAGGGGCATGGTCAGATAGCACACCAGCACCTTTGCTTCTATGTGCTGGGTGTTTGGGTGTGCTCCTGCCCCTTTAAAGGGGAGGTTCACCCTAAAAACAACTTTTTCTTATTACACTGGCCCCCCACATTACAATACGATTATGCCTGTTAGTTTTTTTTTGATGCTGTACATACCTTGATACAGCATATTCACCCGTGGCTTCGGGGTTGCGAGTCCCGCGGGAGTGGGCGTTCCTATCATGCTGGTGATTGACGTTTTGACAAAAAACGAGCTCCCCCCCGTCGCGTAAGCCGCGTCACGATTGGCGAAAGGAGCCGAACGGCGAGTCGGTGCTATACTGCGCCTGCGCATCGCCGTTCGGCTCCTTTCGGCAATCGTGACGCGGCTTACGCGACGGGGGGGAGCTCGTTTTTTGTCAAAACGTCAATCACCACCATGATAGGAACGCCCACTCCCGCGGGACTCGCAACCCCGAAGCCATGGGTGAATATGCTGTATCAAGGTATGTACAGCATCAAAATAAAAAATAACTGGCATAATCATATTGTAATGTGGGGGGCCAGTGTAATAAGAAAAAGTTGTTTTTAGGGTGAACCTCCCCTTTAAGGAGAACTGGGTCACCCCCAGTCACCTGTCCCTTATCTATTGATTAGCACTCCTGTGCTCCTACTGAAGAGACTTTAAAATTCATAATTAGGACTGCAGTACACAGAGAGCCTTGACGGGGGCTGCAGCTTACACAGGTATTTGCAAATGCGTGCAACTAAACCTCTGTTTTTAATGCTTTTTTGGTTGGTAACTTTGAGCCTGGTTATTATGTAAACATTTTTTATATTTCATATATATATTTAATTATTTTTGAATAATTGCATATTGCTAAAAACGCATCTCATTTAAAGTTCCACCCCCCCCCCCCCAATTCTACCTACGCTTCCCTTGACACTTCTATGTAGGCAGTGCAGTGGTGTTGTTAGTACAATTCCCATTAGTAAAGATGCAGGGCTTCCCACTTTTGAATACAACAATTTCAAACACTTCAGGATGCAAAAGTCACAGCAGATGAAGCTAAATGCACATTGATAGGGGAAATGTATGGCATGAAATAATTAACCAAACCCAGACAGTTATTTCCAGTACACTTCTCTTTTGAGCTTTTAAAGGGTATTTCAGTTCCTCATCTATTCTCCGCTATTGTTTTATAGCACAATAGGTTCTAATTTGCAAATTAAAATGTGATGGACGGTGGAACAGTAGGATGTGAGATAGAGAAAGAAGGTTCCTCGATTTAGCGACATATCCAGGCAGGTTAACAAAAGGATTGTTTGACAGAAGCCTGTCAGAGGAATGAAGTGATAATGATACTTGTCAGTGAGATGGCCGGGCAGGGTACCCGTCACTGCGAATCAGAAGATTAACACCACCGGTGCTGGAGAACACATGGAGGTGCAAAGGCACCGATAACAGTGACTGGACTCACCTTCATGTGAGACACAAGACAAAACAGCAAATTCCTGCAGAATGCAAAATGCCAGCTTTTATGTCTCTTTCTGCACCAAGGAAATAGAACTACACTGGCTAACCAGAAATTACATTATGTGATACAATGTATAACAGTATATGTATATTCTAAAATAAAAAAAAGATTGAGACCAAACACAGCTAGTTCTTAAATGGAACCGATGATCATTTCTAGGAACTTTTACTTACAGTGCCTTGAAAAGGTATTTATATCCCTTGAAAATGTCCACATTTTGTCATGTTACAACCAAAAACCTAAATGTATTTTATTGGGGTTTTATCTGATAGACCAACACAGAGTGGCGCATAATTGTGAAGTGGAAGGAAAATGAGTCAATACTTTGTAGAATCACTTTTCGCTGCAATTACAGCTGCAAGTCTTTTTGGTGATGCAGTGGTGTAATAACTAGGGGGCGGGGGCGATTCGCCCCGTGTGTCACACAGTGGGGGGGTATCGTTTGGCTGCGGCACCCCCGTCCTCCAAGTCCCCTGTATGTAACAGAAGCAGCGCGGTGTGGTAGCGCAGCGGCTATGTTAAACCCGTACAGTGCATGGAGAGCCCAGCTGTGCTGTGACAAGACTGGTGCCCGAGTCAGACTGTACCGCTACCCGGGTGACATACAGGACCGGCCGCTGCGAGCAGGATGAAAAAAACACTGTCTCCCGCTCTCTTGTACAGCAGGGGACTGGAGGGAAAGTGAGAGACGGTAAGGCAGCGTTGAACACGAGGACAGGAAGTGCCGGAGGAGTAGCAGGTGATTGGTTGCTAGGTGGCTAGCAACCAATCATTATCTTGTGTTTCTGAATAGGAAAGTGAAAAGGTAGGAACGAACACAGAGCTATGCAACAAGCGGGGGTCCAGAGCTGTGTGTGTGTGTGGGGGGGGGGTATTGTGCAGGGGGTCCAGAGCTGTGTGGGGGAGGGGGGAGGGGGTATTGTGCAGGGGGCCCAGAGCTTCGTGTGTGTGTGTGTGTGTGTGTGGGGGGGGGTATTGTGCAGGGGTCCAGAGCTGTGGGGGGGGGGGGCATTGTGCAGGGGGTCCAGAGCTGTGTGTGTGTGGGGGGAGAGGTATTGTGCAGGGGGTCCAGAGCTGTGTGTGGGGGGGAGTATTGTGCAGGGGGTCCAGAGCTGTGGGTGTGTGGGGGGGGGGGGGTATTGTGCAGGGGGTCCAGAGCTGTGTGGATGGGGGGGAATTGTTCAGGGGGTCCAGAGCTGTGTGGATGGGGGGGTATTGTGCAGGGGACCCAGAGCTGTGTGTGGGGGGGGGTATTGTGCAGGGGGTACAGAGCTTTGTGCAGGGGGTGCAGGAGCTGTAGGGGGGTTATATGAAGGGGGTCCAGAGCTGTAGGGGTGGGTAATGTGCAGAGGGTCCAGAGCTGCGTGTGTGTGTGTGTGTGTGGGGGGGGGGTGGTATTTTGCAGGGGGTCCAGAGCTGAGTGGGGGTATTGTGCAGGGGGTCCAGAGCACAATTTTGACACATTTTTGGGACCATTGTCATTTTCACAGCAAAAAATGCATTAAAAATGCATTGTTTACTGTGAAAATTACAATTGCAGTTTGGGAGTTAACCACAAGGGGGCGCTGAAGGGGGTAAGTGTGACCTCATCTGTGTTTCTAACTGTAGGGGGGTGTGGCTGTAGGTGTGACGTCATTGATTGTGTTTCCCTATATTAGGGAACACACGATCAATGACGGCGCCACAGTGAAGAACGGGGAAGCTGTGTTTACACACAGCTCTCCCCGTTCTTCAGCTCCGGGGACCGATCGCGGGACTCCAGCGGCATTCGGGTCTGCGGATCCCGCGGCCACGGTCACGGAGCTTCGGAGCGGGCCGTGGGCGCGCGCTCGCGACCCACGGCTGGGCACTTAAAGAGGACGTACCTATACGTGCTTGTACCCAGCCGTGCCATTCTGCCGACGTATATGTGCAGGAGGCAGTCCTTAAGTGGTTAAACCGGCCTTGCCTAGCAATGCGCGGTGACGTACAACGCGTACAACGTCACTATAAAGGGGAAGTTCCATTCGGATGGCGCCACCCTTGGGGCTTTTGCTGATTTCGTTCAAGTAAAAGACGATTCGCACTTTTCAGTCTGTTACATTTTTTTCACGTCGCTAAAGCCCACACACGACCATTTTTTACGACGTTATAAGCGACAACGTTAAAAACGACGTGAAAAATTAGAGCATGTTCTAAATTTTCAATGGCCATTTTTTTACGTTGTGAAAAATGCTACGAAACGCCCACACACGATCGTTTTTAATGACATACAAAAAAAAACGTCATTTTTTACAACCCGGAAAATGGTCGTGTATACGCGGCATCATACTATGTACAGAACCTCTCATTGTAAATAATGTCACCCATTAATAGGAATTTATTTTTTTCAATATCTCCTAAATAGAGCGGATAGGATTCTGAATAGGATTAAAATCTTTATCTAGAAGTTTTTACTACAATTTATTGAGTTTCATAGTACATCCAGATGGGTGACATTTTCAGAAAAGCTGGTGTTAAGAGAAATGGCCATGGACTTCTGTTCCCCCATGCTTAGTAAGGGGTCCCGTGGGAAACAGCACGGCTACTGCTTGTAGTGTTAATTTATTCCTGCAGCCTATTAGTACAGACTAAAGATGTCCTGTCCAAATAGAAAATTCTGTTCTTCTATCATCATCACTTTTAAGTCAAAGATTAGTGAAGAGATGGGAGAATGATTAGCGGCAGAACAAAGTATAATTGTAACATTAACAGAACAGGACAGACAAGAATAGTCAAGAGCACATATTGTATATTAGTGCTGAGTCAGCGAGAAATAGAGGGCCATAGGGCATAAGTACGGGATTGATCACAATCTATTTCTAATTTTGAATCTTTCCTACAAACTGCAAGTTTGATTGTTTTTTAAAATTTTTTATTTTATTTATTATTTAGCAAATTGCAACATTATAGACTGGGACATTATAATCTAGCAAAGTTCTGGTTACTCACATTTAAAATTTGTTGCACATCAGCGTATTTTTAGTTATATTGTATGGCCCAGATTCTCGTAGAATGGAGTAAATTTGGACAGGCGTAACGTATCTCATTTACGTTACGCCGCCGCAAGTTTTTCATACAAGTGCTTTATTCACAAAGCACTTGCGTGTAAAGTTGCGGCGGCGTAGCGTAAATCACCCGGCGCAAGCCCGCCTAATTCAAATTAGGTGGGTAGGGGGCGTGTAGCATTTAAATTAAGCGCGTTCCTGCGCCGAACGTACTGCGCATGCGCCGTCCGTAAAATATCCCAGGGTGCATTGCTCCAAATGACGTCGCAAGGACGTCATTGGTTTCGACGTGAACGTAAATGGCGTCCAGCCCCATTCACGGACGACTTACGCAAACAACGTAAATTTATACAGTTCGACGCGGGAACGACGCCCATACTTAACATTGGTTGCGCCTCATATACCCAGGGGCAACTTTACACCGGGAAAAGCCTAACGTAAACGTCGTAACTTCGGCCGCGCGTACGTTCGGGAATTTGTGTATCTAGCTAATTTGCATACTCGACGGGGAAAACGATGGAGGCGACACCTAGCGGACAAAAAAAAAATTGCATTTAAGATCCGACGGCGTAAGAGCCTTACGCCTGTCGGATCTAACGGTTATCTATGTGTAACTGATTCTAAGAATCAGTCGCATTGATACGACGGCCCAGATTAGGACTTACGACAGCGTACATGGCGTTGCGCCGTCGTAAGCCCTTTGAGAATCTGGGCCTATATTCTTGGTAACAGTGATCCTAAACCATTATAAACAATAATAAGTGTGGTAACGCTTGCCAACAAACTTACTGTTTTCTGCTTACACTTTTTCTGGGCCTTTGTGCTACTCATCATTTATCCATCCTATATGAACAGCATGATCTATTGGTGGAGCATGTTGGGGAGGTATCAGTGCAGCAAGGGAACAGCTTACATAATAACCTGGTAAACATTGAATTAATTTTTTTTCTACATAAAACTTTCTTTCCCTTATTTCCCCTGGTGATCTGGCCAGTAACTCTGTTGTTTTTCAAAAGAATAGGCCCTCTTGCAGGTGTAGCAGTTATAGGGATGAGGCAAACTCAGGGCTGGTGCAAGGATTTTTGACACCCTAGGCCAGTGATGGCAGAACTTTTCGAGTCCAAGTGACCAAAACCAATTTTTTTATTTCAAAGTGCCAACACAGAATGAAACCTGCCAGCGTCTCTGTACAGAGGATGGGACTGATCATCCCTCTGAATGAGCCCTAAGGGACCAAAAAGAATGCAGAATGCACTGTGCTACATACACTGACCTACCTGATACATGCACTGACCTACCTGACCATTACACTCACCTACCTGACACATGCACTCACCTACCTGACCATTGCACTCACCTACCTGACACATGCACTCACCTACCTGACACATGCACTCACCTACCTGACACATGCACTCACCTACCTGACACATGCTTCCTGCACTACTCACATCCCCATCCCCCCACACACACACTACAATGTAGATCGGAGGATCCATCCTCCTCCTTACCTTTCCATAGACTCATCGTCCAGCTCTCGCTGGGCAGTATTGTAGGAATCCCCGCCATCCAGCCGCTCCACGATATCCCCACCGCTAGGAGGTCAGCAAGCAGCCATTGCACCTCTCCCCATGGGTGATCTTCTCAGAGCACCGCCCCTCCCTCTCCACTTTTTCACAGGCTGCACTAGATCGACAGACTGAACCAAAGTCGTCCTGGAGCAGGGGGAGATGGAATAGGGTGCCTGCAGAAAGGAATGCCCGAATGCCTTACCAGAGGTGTAGGGGTCTGGGGGAGGCAATAAGCTGCAGAACAGAGTCGGGACAGTGGAGGAAGAATATTACTAAACAGCGCACATGGAACAAGATGACTGGCTGCCCACCCCCCTGCCGACGTCACTGGCACTGATGCAAGGAAGGGAGCCAGCTCCTCCATGCCTGCACCGTCAGTGCCAGTGACTGCCTGGCTGGGGGATTCCCCTGGCGTGCCAACAGAGAGGGGTTGGCGTGCCAGCTGTGGCATGCGTGCCATAGGTTCGCCATCACTGCCTTAGGCGAAACCTCATGTTGCCGTCCCCCCTTGGCTCCACCCCTGACTCCACCACCTTTGCCATGCCCATGTATACCCCACCTTTTTAACCACTTGCCACCCAGGCCAATTCTGACATTTCCCTCCTACATGTAAAAATCATATTTTTTTTTGCTAGAAAATTACATAGAACCCCAAACATTATATTATTTTGTTTAGCAAAGACCCTAGAGAATACATTGGCAGTCATTGCAATGGTTATCTCGCATGGTATTTGCGCATTTTTTTAAAATGCAGAGGACAGGCGTGACATCATAAAATCTCGCCCGGCCTCTGACGATCATAGAAACGATCATAGAGACTCCAGCAACCATCTGGTCCGCCGGAAATCTCTATGGTAAACATCTGTTCTCCGACTCATCGATGCGATCGGTGAGTCGGTAAAAGCACCGGAGGGCTGCGGGGGGGGGGGGGGGGTTATCCTGCAAGAACAATCAAGTGGCAGTACAGCAGCTATGATCATTCTTATGGTGTAGGGAATCGCCGGCTGAAAAAGCCGATATCTGAATGATGCCTGTAGCTGCAGGTATCATTCAGATATACCCGCTCAAAGTCAAGGACGTCATATGATGTCCGGCGGGCGGGAAGTGGTTAATGAAGTGCCCATCATGGCAGCCTCACCAACGCCCATCAAATGCAGCCCACCAGCACCCATCAATGCAGCCTCACCAACGCCCATCAAATGCAGCTTACCAGTGCCCATCAATGAATGTTTGCTTGCTTCCATTCATTCGGAAGTCGGGACACTGACACAGTCCTCTGCCGCCGCTGTGCCTCTGACACAATGTGCGGTTGCCTGCTGATGCTGAGACTTGCTTGCTGCAGAGAAAAGAGAGTAGGAAAACCAGTGGCCGGGCAGCAGTGCGGCTTCCTAGTTTGCCTAGTGGTAGCACCAACCCAGGGCATACTATTCATCACTGGCAGGGGTGCTTACAATGATCAGTATTATTTCTGTAAAACCTTTATCTCAAGAAGGAAAAAAATGCAACTGCTTATAAATTTGTTAGTGTATCTAAATCTGCTAGTACATCTAATACTCCCCTTCCCCCAGATTAACAATGCTGGTGCCCCCTGTGCTCCTTCAGCCAGAGTGTAGGAAACCTAATACAGGAGGAGAGTAAAAAAAAATAAACTAAACATCTAATGATTGATAAGATGTAATATAATGCACTTTTGGTTTAATACTACTTTAACCACTTAAAGCGGTAGTTCACCCTCAGTGACACGATTTTACCATCGAGACAGGCATTGTAGCGCGAGCTACAGTATGCCTGTCCCGATTTTTTTACCCCCGTACTCACTGTGTACTCGTACATTATAGATTTCGGCTCCCGCGGGGAATGGGCGTGCCTATGGAGAGGGAGGATGATTGACGGCCGGCCCTGGCACGTCACTCTCCCCGAAGACAGCCGGAGTAGGTCTCGGCTCTTCACGGCGCCTGCGCACAGGCTATGCGCAGGCGCCGTGAAGAGCCAAGCCTATTTCGGCTATTTCCGGAGAAGCGTGACGCGCCAGAGCCGGCCGTCAATCATCCTCCGTCTCCATAGGCACGCCCATTCCCCGAGGGGAGTCAGTATCTTCGATGTACGAGTACACGGTGAGTACGGGGATAAAAAAATCGGGACAGGCATACTGTAGCTCGCGCTACAATGCCTGGTTTTATGGTAGAAGACATTTTTTTTTTTTTTTTGGGTTTATAGGGTGAACCCCCGCTTTAAGAACAGCCCCACATACATATACTGTGGCAGGGCAGCCCTTAAGCGCAAAATCACATACCTGTACGTAACGTGATCTCACTTCTCGGCTCTGGGGCGCTGGTAATTGGACACAGCAGGAGCCAATCAGCGGGTCCGGTGGCCGCGATCATTCGCTGGAGAAGCACAACAGTTGTCTGCCTATGTAAACAAGGCAGACTGTCGTTCTGTCAGAGAGGAACAGAGCGATCTTGTGTTCCTGCTAATCAGGAAAACAGATGTTTCTCTTCCTCCAGTCAGTCCATCCTCCACACAATTAGAAAGCATTCCCTAGGAGCACATTTAACCCTTTTATCACCCCCAATGTTAACCCCTTCCCTGCCAGTGTCATTTATACAGTGAATTTTTTAGCACTGATCACTGAATTGGTGTCACTGGTTCACAAAAAGTGTCACTTAGTGAAAGATTTGTACGCCGCAGTGTCGCAGTCCCACTAAAAATCGCTGCCATTACTAGTAAAAACAATAAAAATAATTAAATGTCCATGAATCTATTCCATAGTTTGTAGACACTATTAGCCAGATTCAGAGAGACAGGCGCATCTTTAGTTAGGCATAGCGCATCTCATATGCGCTACGCCGACGTAACATTGAGAGGCAAGTACTGTATTCACAAAGCACTCGCTCCCATATTTGCGCCGGCGTAACGTAAATGGGCCGGCGTAAGCCCACGTAATTCAAAGTAGCAAGGCAGTGGGCGTGTTGTATTCAAATGAATCGTGACCCCATGTGAATGCATGGCCAAACAAACGGCGCATGCGCGCGCATGCTCAGAATCACGTCGAAAATACTCCCTACGATACGACGTCATAATGCGTACAATGTGAAACCTCACTTACGCCCAGCCCCATTCACGTACGACTTACGTAAACGACGTAAAATCTGACGGCACTTCCGACTTCCATACCCTAAACGACTTAGACCAGCTTTTTGGTGGTTTAACTTTACGCCAAAAAAACGCCTTACGTAAACGACATAGATTACAGCGACAGGCGCAAGTACGTTCGTGAATCGGCGTATCTAGCTCATTTACATATTCAACGCGTAAATCAACGGAAGCGCCCCTTGCGGCCAGCTTAAATATGCACCCAAGATACGACGGCGTAGGAGACTTACGTCAGTCGTATCTTGGCCAAATTCAGGCGTATCTGGTTTCCAAAATACGCTTAAAGATACGACAGCGCACATTCGGACTTACAACGGCGTATCTACTGATACGTCGCCGTAAGTCTTTCTGAATCTGGCTATATCTTTTGCGCAAACCAATCAATATACGCTTTTTAGGGGGTTTTTTCTTACCAAAAATATGTAGCAGAATACAAATTGGTCTAAACTGACAAAGAATTTTTTTTTTTTTATTAGATGCATTTTATAGCAGAAAGTAAAAACATTTTTTTTCACATTTGTTGCTATTTTTCTGTTTATAGCGCAAAAAAAAAAACCGCACAGGTGATCAAATAACACCAAAAGAAAGCTCAATTTGTGGAGAAAAAATATCAATTTTATTTGGGTACAGCGTCGCATGACCTCGCAATTGTCAGTTAAAACAACAAACAAAGTGCCGTATCGCAAAAAATTGCCTGGTAAGAGAAGGGGGTAAAACCTTTCCGGAGCTGAAGTGGTTAAGTTATCTCCACTGTAGTAGAGAATTGTTTAAAAGAGTTTTTGGAAAATGTCTTCAAGTCTCTAATGGTTAGTAGGGTCAAGTCAACAATCATTTTTCAGTGATGCAGTGATGAGAAAATGTGAAGTAGTGGGATAGAATTTGTTTTTCAAACTAATAAAATTTTAACTGTGAATGTGATTTTCATTTGGGAAAAATCATACATATTATAATTTTATGTTCTAGGTACGGGAGAAACCTGTTCAAAGGGGTTGTAAAGGTAAAAAAAAAAAAACGTAAATAGCTTCCTTTACCTCAGTGCAGTCCTCCTTCACTTACCTCATCCTTCCATTTTGCTTTTAAATGTCCTTATTTCTTCCGAGAAATCCTCACTTCCTGTTCTTCTGTCTGTAACTACACACAGTAATGCAAGGCTTTCTCCCTGGTGTGGAGTGTCGTGCTCGCCCCCTACCTTGGACTACGTGAGAGTCAGGACGCTCTCTACATTGCAGATAGAGAAAGGAGCTGTGTGTTAGTGGGCATCCTGACTCTCACGTAGTCCAAGGGAGGGGGTGAGCACGACACTCCACACCAGGGAGAAAGCCTTGCATTACTGTGTGGAGTTACAGACAGAAGAACAGGAAGTGAGGATTTCTCAGAAGAAATAAGGACATTTAAAAGCAAAATCGAAGGATGAGGTAAGTGAAGATGGACTGCACTAAGGTAAAGGAAGATATTTAGGGATTTTTTTTTTTACCTTTACAACCCCTTTAATACATCTGAAATTCATCCAACTTACCCATAGCATCAAAACATTAAGCAACCCCACAGACTCCACTGACATCTAATCAGGGTTATTCCTATGCAAGATACAATACAATATGATACAATTTTTTTTGGTGTCTGCTAGATTTTGAACAGAAGGACCCAGCCTTCACTTTAATTTATATTCCCAGCAATTCTGTATCTCTCCAACATACTGCACTGCCTAATATATTAATAAAGTCTTTAAAAATAGACATAGACATTTTCAGATGGTCACTAGTTTGGATTATAATGGCAGTTTGGTGAGTTTACATGTGTGTGTGTAATTTAATATTACTATAGAAAAAAACATGATTATCTTGAACGATTAATTTTTTTAATTATGTAATCTACTATGATGTTCAGTTGCTGGAAAAGCCTGCATCTTATGATCTATTATAACACATCTAACGCAGACTTGTCTGTTCTTTTGGATAAATGTAGTCTCCCCAACTACCATATGTACACGTCCTGTCATAGTAAGTGATTTGCCCGTCTGTTCTCAAGTCAGATTGTATTCAGATAAGGATTTAGGTGGAACAAAGAAAATATTGTGCGATTAGCATCTGAATCTATGGTAGAGTAGTGTATATTTTGTTTCACTTACATGTTGTCCTGGATTAACCATGTACCAAAAAAAGTCATACAGTACATAATTGTATAGAGTTTTCTTTTCGTTTTCATAAATGTTAAATTTCCAAATTGTTAGTTTCCCAAATTCAAAGGCACATTTATGTGTTCAGTGCAAGTTACTTGAGATCTAATTCCCCACTATTGACAATATACTGCCTTAAACTATCTTTGAGCCAACACCCATTTTGCATTTTTATGTTAAATAAAATATGTAGTAAATCTGTTTTATCAATATTTCAAGAGCTAGTTCACCATTAATAACATTTATAAAAATAAATCCAGTGTGCATTACATCTTTGTCTGTACATTAAAATCCTGTCCTCCATTTTTAAAAAAAGGATACTTATGCCCCGTACACACGATTGGTTTTCCTGTTGGAAAAAGTCTGACGAGAGCTTTTGGTCGGGAATCCCGACCATGTGTATGTTCCATCAGACTTTTTCAACAGGAAAACTGCTGGAAAAAGATAGAGAGCTGGATCTCCTTTTTCCCGTCAGGAAAAAAACTGATTGGAATTTCCCAACGCGCAAAATTCCTACGCATGCTCGGAAACAATTTGACGCATGCTCAGAAGCATTAAACTTCATTTTCTTGGCTCAATGTAGTCTTTTACGTCACTGCGTTGTTGGCAGTCAAAAGTTCACCGAACTTTTGCGTGACCGTGTGTATGCAAGGCAGGCTTGAGAGGAATTCCGTCGGAAAAAACGATTGTGTGTACGGGGCATTAGGCTTTATGCACACTGGGCTTAATAAAATGTCTGTTCTCTTTGGAGTAAAAACGCTCATATAGGGCCTGATTCTCAAAAGAGATACGCAGACTTAACTGCTGTTCAGCCTGCGTATCCCTGTGCCTAACTTTGGAAACGATTCTCAAAAGGCTTTTTCCAAAGTTAGGCAGAAAATCTGACATGTGTAAGACACTTACACGGTCAGATTTTAGGATGCAGTACCGCATCCGCCACTGGGGGCATTTCTCATTGAAATGCAACTTTGCGTATGCAAATGAGGACTTAAGCAGATTTTCAAAGCATTTCATCACTGTGATTTCTGCCTAAGTTCTGAATTTGCCTGCGCAAAACTAGGGCTGGTTTTATAATGTGGAAAGTTAGTCACACATTGTAAAGGCCCATTCCAGCGACGGCATTTGGTATGCATTCCCGAGGGAGAACTCCACGGCAATTTTTAAATTCAAAACCGGCATGGGTTCCCCCCCAGGAGCATACCAGGCCCTTAGGTCTGGTATGGGTTGTAAGGAGACCCCCCCTCCGCCGAAAAAGCGACGTAGGGGGTCCCCCTACAATCCATACCAGACCCGTATCCAAAGCACGCTACCCGGCCGGTCAGGAAAGGAGTGGGGACGAGCGAGCGCCCCCCCCTCCTGAGCCGTGCCAGGCCGCATGCCCTCAACATGGGGGGGTTGGGTGCTATGGGGCAGGGGGGCGCACTGCGGGCCCCCCCACCCCAGAGCACCCTGTCCCCATGTTGATGAGGACAGGACCTCTTCCCGACAACCCTTGCCGTTGGTTGTCGGGGTCTGCGGGAGGGGGCTTATCGGAATCTGGGAGTCCCCTCAAATAAGGGGGCCCCCAGATACCGGCCCCCCACCCTAAGTGAATGGATATGGGGTACATCGTACCCCTATCCATTCACCTGGAGGCAAAAAGTACAAGTTAGTAAACACACAACACAAGGCTTTTTAAAATAATTTATTATTCTGCTCCGGATGCCCCCCCTGTCTTCTTTATTAGCTCTATTAGCAGGGGGGGCTTCTTCTTCCACTCTCCGGGGGTCTTCTTCCACTCTCCGGGGGGGGTTTCTTCTTCCGCTCTCCGGGGGGGGGGGCTTCTCCGGACTCCGGGGGGCTTCTTCCATCTTCTCCCCTCTTCCGCTGTTGACTCGGCGAACCCCGGTTCTTCTGCAGATGTCCGGTGCCTTCTTCTTCAGCGCTGGCTGCCTGCTATCTGTGTGTGTTAGCTCAATTTCTAACAGGCAGCCGGCGCGGTCTTCTGTGACGTCAGGGTCTTCTCTTCTGTTCTTCTCCCCTCTTCCGATGTTGCCTCGTCGCCTCTTGTCGCTGTAATGATGGAAGCGCGCCTTGCATCCCATTTATATAGGCATCACCCTCCCATCATGCTCCGGCAGGTACCCACGTGGTGGGTGCACGTGGGTAGGCACCCACCACGTGGGTACCTGCCGGAGCATGATGGGACGGTGATGCCTATATAAATGGAAGATGGAAGAAGCCCCCCGGAGTCCGGAGAAGCCCCCCCCCGGAGAGCGGAAGAAGAAACCCCCCCCGGAGAGTGGAAGAAGACCCCCGGAGAGTGGAAGACCCCCGGAGAGTGGAAGAAGAAGCCCCCCTGCTAATAGAGCTAATAAAGAAGACAGGGGGGGCATCCGGAGCAGAATAATAAATTATTTTAAAAAGCCTTGTGTTGTGTGTTTACTAACTTGTACTTTTTGCCTCCAGGTGAATGGATAGGGGTACGATGTACCCCATATCCATTCACTTAGGGTGGGGGGCCGGTATCTGGGGGCCCCCTTATTTGAGGGGACTCCCAGATTCCGATAAGCCCCCTCCCGCAGACCCCGACAACCAACGGCAAGGGTTGTCGGGAAGAGGTCCTGTCCTCATCAACATGGGGACAGGGTGCTCTGGGGTGGGGGGGCCCGCAGTGCGCCCCCCTGCCCCATAGCACCCAACCCCCCCCATGTTGAGGGCATGCGGCCTGGCACGGCTCAGGAGGGGGGAGGGGGGGTTGCTCGTCCCCACTCCCTTCCTGACCGGCCGGGTAGCGTGCTTTGGATACGGGTCTGGTATGGATTGTAGGGGGACCCCCTACGTCGATTTTTCGGCGTGGGGGGGTCTCCTTACAACCCATACCAGACCTAAGGGCCTGGTATGCTCCTGGGGGGGGGAACCCATGCCGGATTTTTCTTTGAAAATTGGCATGGAGTTCTCCCTCTCAGGAATGCATGCTGAGCGACGCTGTCATTTTTTTTTTAATTATTTGTTTTCCCGGCGCGTCTTTTTTTTTTCACCTGTCGCAACTTTAGTGTCCCGTCAAAATTCTCAAAGCCGCCCGGCGTTAATTACGTTCGCGCGCTGCACGTCGGGAAAATGACGTCACACGCATGCGCAGTACGGCCGGCGCGGGAGCGCGCCTCATTTAAATTTTAAACGCCCCCAGGAGAGGAGGACCGCCTTACGACGGCGGCACTTAAGTTACACGGCGTGTAATTTCTAGGTAAGTGCTTTGACGATCAGGCACTTAGGTAGAAATTTTAAGTCAGTGTAACTTAACTGCTGAAAGTTAAGTTAGGCAGCTTTTTTGAGAATTTGGCCCATAGAGTTTAGGAGAGTTTTACATTTTTTCTGCCAGTGAGCTCCAGAAGTTGTTTTTTCATGCCTCTCAATGTTGATCTCAAAATATGCCTGTAAATGTCCTTATGTACATAGACACATAGGATAACATTGAGTTGCCTCTACAGGCAGAATACAAAACTCTTATAGAAGCAACGTTTTTAATGCCAGTGTGCATTGGGCTACATTTAGAAGGCTCATAGTTTGCTACAATGAGAGACGGCTCAATACCACCTCTGGACACAGAAACACTATGCTATGCCTGCATACAAACTGGCTAGTTTATGTGCAGCCAAAACTCTGTTGAAACACTGACCCTGGATGCACACTGACTGCAGTCAGGGTCAGTTTGAGACTCTGTTTGCATGTAACCAACTCAGATGAGCAGTTGCATGGGAACGGCAGCAGTGCTGGCGGCTGCCCACTGATTTGTACAAATCTGATAGCCACAGTGTTTTCAGGCAGCATTTACAACCTCCAGCAAGAATATATTGATTCTTGCTGGTGGCCGCCCCTGGCCACTGCTATTCAGCTGTCTGAATTCAGCCTTCATTTTGATGCTGCCTCTACTGTGGGCTCCCCCCTCTGCCCTTTATTGATGGCAGGGTGGACCAAAAGGTGGATGCATGGCGCCAAAACACCTCATGAACAAGCACTCAGCTACAAGCACTCAGCTTGTATGAATATGCATGCACAGCCCACCTTTTCTCACTGAGCTAAGTATTCTTCAAGTGAGAGAGAGAGCAGACTGGACATGTATGGTTAGGCAAGCCAAATTCTTGTAGCCGGGTGCTTGGTTGTGAGGTATTTGAGCTTTTCATTTTGGCTAAGATCAAGTGTAGTATTTGTTCTTATCAGTTGCCAGGAGGTGGCGCTATGCTAACCGTCCCTAGTACAGGGCGAGGTGGAAAGGGATGGCGGTGGCAGATGCAGAACCTGCTGGCGTGGAGGTGAAAGCCTTCTGATCGGGACAGAGAAGCATGCGGTTGAAGCTGAAGGGTCGGGTTCCTGGCCTTCTGGCCTGGATTTGATGCAGTTCCTAACCTTGCCAGTTTCTCGAGAGGGAACGTCGACCTCACCCTACTGTTAAGGGGGGGTCTAATGAAGGCTTGTACCTCTCGAGTATAATTAGGTAGGGAGTGAAAGAGGTGATGGCGGGAGTTAGAAGTCCTGAGCAGGCTCTCTCCCTGAGCTTCCGGAGCTCTCGATCCTTCCTGGTAGGGAAGGGGGCTGTGACTGTCTGGGCTGTTGGTCAGGGTTGTGAGAAAAGCCTATGATGAATGTGCCCCTGGAGTGGCAGTTCAGGGGTGCCATACTTGCACTAGTGTTCTCTCAGCACTTTTGCTTTTTGGCACCGTGGTCACTTCACCATATCACACTTTTTTTACACCTGCCTCTAGGGCTGGGCCTTTTGGCTGGCACCAGAGGAATTTTCATTTCCTGGCCGGAGGGCCGGCCATCGTATTGTACGATGGTCACTTTCACTCTCCCTCATCTTTCTTCTCCCCCACTTTTTTTTTATTTACCCCTGTGTTGTCACTTTTATGTATTTTTTTGTTTGGTGTCACGTTTGTCACAGAGTGATTAGTAGGGTGCCGGTCCTCGGGCCAGCCCTGAACATCTTGGGAGTGGGTGGGCATGGCCTTCTGGCTTAGTTTGCCTGCTCTCATGGGGTCTCCCTTCGGGGGAGCCCCACCTAGTACTTGGGTGGGTTCTGTTTTGGGAGACCCTCCAAAGAATGGGGTCCGTGCCGGCTTCGGCTGCTCAGACCATGTGAGTACCTTAGTCCACCTCTGAAGCCTAACGCCCCGGGGGATCAGGGTCAGGTCCTTCGTTATGGAGGAATTGACGTAGCACCCGTTGCACGTTTTTGTGTTTCACTCTTGATGTGTGTGCACATTTTTTTGGCACCAGGTGGAGTTTTTGGGTGTGTTTTGCACACCATAGGCTTTTCAAAAAATGTGAGCCTTTTGGCTAAGATCAAGTGTAGTATCTGTTCTTATCAGCTTTCAGGAGGGAGAAAGCCATGCCCTATGGAGATACAGGGTGCTGGCTAGTATCCCTCTTTGATGTAATTGGTAACAAATTGTGATGGCGGTGGGAGGGCCTTTTTCCTCTAGGGTTAAAACTGGTCTTGTATAAGGCTTGTCCCCAGTTGTAGGCAAGGCTCTCCCTAAACGGTCTAAATTCTGATGCCTCCTGATAGGGATGGGGCTGCATTTGTCTGCCTGAAGGCTGGGCTGTGAGAGAAGCCTGTGGTGTATGTGCCCCTGGTGTGGCCCGGCCAGGGGTGCCCTAATTCACACAGGTGGAGAAACTCCTCTGGGAGTTTTTGGCACTTTGGTCACTGCACCACTACACACCTTTTTCACACCTGCCTCTAGGGCCAGGCCTTTTCGCTGGGACCAGAGGAATTTTTGATTCCTGGCCGAAGGTGCCTGCCATGGTGGTGCACTATGGCACTATTGCACTTTTCCACTTCACTTTCCCCACTTTTATTAATGTATTTTTGTAACGTTTGTCTTCTTTCTTTGTACGCTTTAGCACAGTTTGATTAGTAGGGTGTAGGTCCACGGGCTTGCCCTGAAAGTCTTGGTAGGGGGTTGATATGGCCTTCTGGCTTAGTGCGCCCTCTCTCATGGGGTCTCCCTTTGGGGGAACCCCACCTAGTTCTTGGGATTGGTCTAGGTCGCGGGCCACAATTAGAAGAGTGGGCGGATGACAGGTCATGGCTATTCTATAGGCCCTCCGATCCGCCCAGTTTTTTTGCGGTAGGCGGGGGTAAGCGGACAAAAGTCTGTTTACATCTGCCGCTCTATTGAGGTAAATTAAGGATCCGATTGGGTCGGGCCTATCGTGTGAAAAGGGTGTAAGACTGCTTTCACACTGATTTGTTGCGGTTTGCCCTCACCGCGGGTGCAGCATACTGCACATGTGTCTATCCTGCGGTTTAGCTGAACTTTGCCATAGACTCCTCCTGTGGCAAAAGCCGGCACTGCTTTCTTCCTCTACCACCAGCTTCATTCACAACACTAATGCTGTGGTGTGGATGGTCGGCAACCTGCGATCTGGGCTTGACACCCCCCATTCCAGAGCAGGATGTATCAGGCCACATCAGAGGGCTCCGCGGGACACATGTGGCCCCCGGGCCACTGGTTGGCCATCCCTGGTCTAGGTGCACCAGTTAGTACCTCAGTCCCTGTCAGGAGCCCCAGGGGATCAGGGTAAGGGCCCTTCCATGTGTACACCAAGTGCACTTTTTTGTGTTCTCACGTTTTGTGTGTGCGCTTTTTTTTGCATCAGGTGTTAGTCTGAGTGCATTTCACACACCATGGCTAAGAAAAAAAAATTGGAGCCATGCATCTAACTATCTCTCTATCTGCCAAAATTCTGTATGAGATTTCTGGTTGGAGTTGAAAGAAAATAAGTATTCCATTCAAAGTATATTCTATGAAAAATGCATATGTGGCAAAAGCTGTAAACTGCATTTATACTTGTATGTAAACCTAACAGTTTCCTGGCATGGGTACGTGGGACAGTCTTCAAAGTAAACTCATATCACATGACTTTAATTTAAAAGCTGTTTGTCTGAGAAATTTATCAGCCTTTTTCAGGAAGTGGCCTCCGAATTCAGTTTTTACTACAAAACATTGCATCCAAGAGTCTTTCAATTGAAAATGTCTGACAAATGCATTGGCTTTTTTTTCAGGAAGTGGCCTCAGAACTTGGTATTTATAGGATGAAATTTCTATAAAACATTGCACCCAAAAGCCTTTCAAATGAAAATTGTGAGAAAAAAGCAAACCGCTAAGACGAAAAACGCACTGGGCCCCCCAATTTGTCACTCTCACAACTCTGAAAGCTGTCACGGTTGACCCAATGATATCATACAACATATGGCTTATCCGGAATGGTTGTAAGAAAGGATACATTATTGCATTATTGTCAACATATAATGTATTCAGAATATACGTTTGACTGCGCAATAACAAGTCCCCTAAAGTAATAGAGCAGAAATTGGGGGTTGCCATTGTTAAAACGCAGCAATCCGCGGAAGTAATGAGAAGCAGAACAGTGGTGCCAGAACGTACAAAGCGGCAATGCCAACTGGATTGACAGTGTGCGGGCGGTGTTGATGCCTGAAGGTCTCATGGCTGATGTGTGTGCCATTAGTGTCACCACCGTGATAAATGACTTTCAGATAATTCCCATTATTCTATATCTTTGAAATCCCCTTTTTTCTCAGCTCTACAGATGTCTTGAGAATTTTTTTCTGTCAGTTTACCACATCACCTCCAGCTGCAGATGGTATCTACCCACACATCCCCATAATGAAAAGAGTCTGTAGAGAGGGGTACCATTCACTAGAGCACTGTGGTCAAGACTTCAATTACACTAATGCTGCACTCAAATGTGAGCGTGTTTGGTGAGTGTCTGATTAATACACTTATTCCCAAGGAAGATCTTCTTTGTCTTTGGTCAGAATCAAAAAATCTTCTGATGGGAGCCCTAAATGTGTCTGCTAGACAAAGAAAAATTCTGCCTGATTTTATTACAGAAGACTATAGCTTACAAATGCAGAAGGGAACGTTGTATGACAGTAAACTGAAATGATCACGCAGATGGTTTTAATGTGATATAAAGTACAATAGCCAAACTTCAACGGTGCATGCATGTGAGCTATATCCAGTATAAGAAACCGCTGACTTCATCTGAAATGTTTATTTGTAAAAAGAAACCTTTTGTATACAACGAGACTCATCTAAGTAAAGTAGCAGTAATGTCTCCTAACTTTGTCATTCACGGCAGAATCTAGCCTGCAGGGTCACTATGGGAGGTGAATCTTCCAAAAAATATCTCGTAATGCATAACAAAACTACTAGCACTCTAGCACAGTTTTGTGTTTTCTAATGTATGTTCCAAAAAGACATTGATTCCATTCTAGGCAAGGATACTGTATTGTGATTCTGTTTTAGAGCTAGTGTCAACATAATTACTGATAATTATTATTTTACTCATTTTATTATGTTGAATTATTCCACAGTGCTTTACAAAGAACATTGAACTATTCATGCTAGTCCTATCAAAAAAGCTTACAATTGAGTGTCTCTTTTAAAAGGTGACTGCAATTGGCCCACTCCTGCTCATGGTGCTACCCCCCACCCCCAGTGCGATGTGAAGAAAAGATCGGGAGGTTTATAACGATTATAACAAACACTTCCAGCATTCGATTATCACTTCCGATTATTAGACATGTGCATTCGTTTTCGTCCGAATGCATTTTCCACGAATTTCAAGTATTTTTGTTATCGTTTTAACAAACGATAACGAAATCGCAGAGTCCGAAAACCGAAAGATCCGACATAAACAAATGCTTTTTATTCTGTTTTGACAACAGTTCAATATAGATAGGAGATTTGACATGATCCTGACAATAACAATCTGTGTCTATCAAACCTGTGGTCGAATGTGCCTCAGGCCCCGTACACACGACCGAGGAACACGACGTGCCAAACACATCGAGTTCCTCGGCGAGTTCAGTGTGGAAGCCGCCGAGGAGCTCGGCGGGCCGACTTTCCTCATTGAACAATGAGGAAATAGAGAACATGTTCTCTTTTCGGCCCGACGAGTTCCTCGACGGGTTCCTCGCTGAAAAGTGTACACACGACCGAGTTTCTCGGCAGAATCCAGCTCTGACCGAGTTTCTGGCTGAATTCTGCCGAGAAACTCGGTCGTGTGTACGGGGCCTAACCTTAACTCTATTAGTCCGATATTATTCTACATAGAGAGAAAAGATTCGACATTATATAGAGAAAAGATTCGACATTATAGAGAGAAAAGATTTGACATTATAGAGAGAAAAGATTCGACATAGAGAGAAAAGAACACTGCTGGAATTGGGTGGGGGAAGTAAAATAAAAATAATGATGATGATGAATGTTATTGGCTGATTGTAACCAAAGAGGAGGAGCAGTAAAATAGCTAGAAGTTTGCACTTGGAGAAACGAATGTGAAAGTGGGCTGACTGTTGGGGTAGACAATTCAACATGAACGATGAAGATTAGACAAAGCATTGAAAAACATACAAACGTTGAATCTGTCATTGAAGGCTTATGGTGTCTGTCGAAAGTTCTAAGAAGATTGTATGAAGCTGCAATCGTACATTTCCAGTCAAATGCATTCGCCCAAAGGCTATAGAAAAATTCTAATGTTGGTTGACTAGTAATAATAATTAATAAATATTATTTATTACTTGTCATAAAACATTAGAATTCTACTATAGCTAGCTTGTGGTCGGAACATTTGACTGGAAATGTACGATTGCGGTGTCTAATTTTCTTTGAACATTCAACAGACACCATAAGCCTTCAATGACAGATTCTACTTTAATTAATTCGGATTTTCGGACAAATGCAATTTCTTACAAAAAAATTATAAATAAAAATTAATTTTGGGAGTAACTAAATAAATGTATTTTTCGGACGAAAACAAAATTCCGAAACAAAATATTTCAGTGTGCACATGTCTACCAATTATCCAACATGATTGAAAATAAGAATTTAGAAGGAAGGAGTCAACCCACAAAACTTGAGTGGCTTGCACAGAACGAGCTAAGGTTGTTGTGAATATATCTGCCCATCTGTAGCGAGCCTTATAGCTTGTAAACATGGCTATTTGTCTACTTCTCTTTGCTTTCTTATATCATACTGTACAAGTCATTGTGGGAATGCAAAAGCAACACTAGCACTTTAGAAGCAGGTCAAAGCAAATGAGAAAAACAACATCTAAGCTTATCGTCAGCACTTCAGAAGCATGTCAAAGCAACTCAAATGTGAGTCAAAGCAACGCAAAAATCTTACTAAATTTAACTTGCTTCTAAATCTGAAGTCTATATACACAGGTTCTGTCATATACACGCTAAGGTCAATTTGGATAGAATCCCATTAGCCTTGCCTTAACCATTGTGCCACTGATGACTATTGCTAAACATCTATTATGTATAGCAGTAAAAACATTTTGCTAACATTTGTTAACTTTTTAGAAGATTGCAGTGTTTTATGTTAGACATATAAATTAAACTTTTGTGTCCTTTGATTTTTTTTTTTTAATAGTGCTGTGTGTAGATTTTAACCTTGGCTAGACAGAATGGAACACATGTTAACCATTGTAGTAAATTTCCAAACTTTACAAATGAGAACTTTGTATGTGTACCATTCAGGAACTTCTGGCTGGTAATTAAAATAACAATGAATAAAATAGGAAGTATACCACGCTATCTATTCTAACGCCCAACCCTAATTTAATAAAAAGAAAAGAAAAAACAGTGGCAGCTCTTCCGGGAGGTTGACGCGCTGACGTCATCGCTATTAGACGGGCGTCCACATTGCTGGACGGCTTTTGTACCATTACGGATGCTTTTTATCTCTCTTGCTTGTAAGTGTAATTTGTATTCCAAATAAATCCTGGTGTTTTACTGTATTACACTATTTGCGCATTCTTGCATTTTGGGTTTACGCCTGGTGAGTACCCTGGGTGCCTGGTGATTCGAGCATATCCAGCTTGGCTCTGTACCTACCCCTGTTCATCGGAGTTCGGCAGAGATCTGGAGATTGATCATCATACAGGCTTTTATAGCTTGCCCTTTGGTAAGCAGTAAATTTGGGTGGTGGTGGAACACGAGTGTTTGTGGTATCAACTCAGGTCCACCATTCCATGACTTTTATTGCATCTGCAAGTGTGCGATTTGTTCCATCCCTGTACCTCCTCTATAGACTTTCACATCACTTTTAAGGGACTATTTATTTTCAGTTTCTTTTTCTCACTGTCACTTATTCACATAGATTTCTGGATCAATTTCTAAGAAATCGCTTGTTTTTTTCATTGTATTTGTGTGCTGGTTTATGCATTCGTCACATGTCATTTTGTTTTGTTTATTATTTTTAGCGCAACTTTTCTATTAATTTAATGGTAATTAAAATAGCAAAATTTGTTACAAATTTAATTAATACAAAAATTGTTTTAACACCTTGGTAAAGAATAAACAAAATTAAATGTAAATGTAAAGGTAATACATATAAAGAGCAATGAGTTACTTGAGATTAAACTGATATGCAGCAGGGGGAACATGGTAAATAGTAAATGGTAAAATAATAGTATAATGTAAATACTGTATAATACAAGTTAAAAATACCACTTCAACAACAAACTGCCTTGCCAACCGAATACGTTTTTCTTTATTTATTTCTAGCAAAGCCATCATTTTCTGTATTGCCATATAGTTGGGTAATCAATAGTACAGGTTACAAAACAAAAATGCTTTGTCCCCATTGGGAAGCTTGTTTCCACTTCTAGTCCTGGTGATAGTTGTCATTGAGACAGGAAGTTAGAGGAAATATGCCCATAGGACATAGATAACAATAAAATCCTTTTTTTTTTTAATAAATTGGAGAAAGGTTGAATTCTCTTTTAGATTTGTATCATTTGTGGAAGTTTTAAGGATATTGGACCCAGCAGCTAATTCTAATGTGTTTTTTTCCTGCACATTTAACTTGACTTGAGAACTTTGTTCTGTGGTATATCTGTCCTGTATATTAGGACAAGAATGCAAGCTTTTTCTTGGAGCCAGCATTAGATAAATTCATCTCCTGTGAAGGCAGATTGGAGATGCTAGTCTCTTGTGACAGGCTCTTGTGATCCTCTGCCCTGACGCCTACTCATGTCACACTACCTCACTTCTCTCTTTACACAAAAGATTGTATGAAGAATGGTGTCTCCCACCTCTTGCCTTGGTGCCTTGCTGCTGGAGGGTCAGCTCATACAATAGATTTCTGGACACAAGCACCATCACTTCACTCAGTGTCCACCCACCACCTTTGCCAGAGGCTCTGTAATAATCAGGTTAATGCTGCCAACATGAATGCATTTCATTGATTGTAGCCTGGTAATACACAGGAAAGAAAGAAATCTCAATATAACAGGACTATAGCTTTACAAAAATTATTCTAAAGCATATTGTGTTATTAGTGTTATACAATGCCAAAAGGTCAGCGGGAGAGAACTCCTAAAAAGCGGTTAATGAATGAAGGAAATCCTATAGAATATACAAATTATGATAGAAATTACTACATAAAACAGCTACAGTCGAGCTGATATAATAATAGAGCTTCTACTAACTCGCAATTGCCTTATCAAATCCTTAAAGCGGAGGTTCACCCTTGGAGAGCACTTTTTAGCCTTAGATTCCTGCTCGTTTTGTCTAGGGGAATCGGCTATTTGTTGTAAAATATGAGCAGTACTTACCCGTTTACGAGATGCATCCTCTCCGTCGCTTCCGGGTATGGGCTGCGGGAATGGGCGTTCCTTCTTGATTGACAGTCTTCTGAGAGGCTTCCGACAGTCGCATACATCGTGTCACGATTTTCCGAAAGAAGCCGAACGTCGGTGCGCAGGCGCAGTATAGAGCCGCACTGACGTTCGGCTTCTTTCGGCTACGAGTGACGCGATGGATGCGACCGTCGGAATCCTCTCGGAAGACTGTCAATCAAGAAGGAACGCCCGCTCCCAAAGACCCATACCCGGAAGCGACGGAGGAAGATGCATCTCGAAAACGGTAAGTACTGCTCATATTTTAAAACAAATACCCGATTCCTCTAGACCAAACGAGCAGGAATCTAAGGGGAAAAAATTTTACTTGTCGGAAACTCCGACAGCAAATGTCCGATGGAGCCTACACACGGTCGGAATTTCCGACAAAAAGCTCACATCGAACATTTGTTGTCGGTATTTACGATCGTGTGTACGTGGCATTAGACTCATTTCTATTGGTCCTTACCGGTAGATCCCTTTTTCTTTTTCTCTCTCTATCTATACAAAACCACAATTTGATCTACTGTTTTTTTTGGCCAATACTTCATTCATCTCTTCAATTCCAGCTCCTCCTAATTATTGGGGATTGGGTTCAATGGCACGGAACAAAAATTGTTACATGTGTATATGTTCATAAGAACTATAGAAATTACGTTCAAGAGTATTATCACTTTCTAATGTCTGGCTCTTGTGCATAGCCGTATATATGTGTCAGTGCTTAAACTGGAACCCCGCCACAACTTTGTTTCTCTTTTTTACTTTCACGTTGTATTTGATAGAGATGGGGATGGTAAGTCCTTTGTCAGGTTTTTATTCTGCCTGCTTTGCTGCAAAGATTTATCGTCACTTCCTGTTCTGATGACCACAAAGGAAGTGAAGATACACCTCCTCAATAGGAACACAGCAATAGAAGCCCTACAGAGGTTCAAGTTTTATTTATTTATTATAAGTATTTATATAACACTGACAATTTTTGCAGCCTTTTACATACTGTACATTCACATAAGTCCCTGTCCTTGGGGTGCTTTCAGTCTAAGATCCCTATCACATTCATTCTACTCATACTTTATTAAAAAGATATATTATTGTTATTAATTCCACTTTAATGCTGTCAGCACAATACGCAGGGTACACAACTACCTGTAGTCAGTGGAGATCCTTCCACCAGCCACTCAACCCCCTCCCCCACTTTAAAAAGTCTGCTTACATAAGGATCCAATTAGGGTGACTGCGCTTCTTTTCAACCAGTGCTCTTGAGCTGAGGATAGTTTGTTAAATTTATTATTTGCTTACCTTAAATTGATTATAACTTTTAATGGGCACTTTTTCAGATATGCATTACAGGATGAGAAAAAGGCTTGTTTTATTTATACAGTTAATTTATTATAGGTACTCATATAGCATTGTCAATTTATATATTGTACATTTATATCGGTCCCTGCCCTCAAGGAGCTTACAATGTAGGTCCCTAACTCACATTCATACGTACACATACATTAAGATGTACACTAGTGCAGATGCTGAAGTTTATATTCTAGAAATCTGCACCGATGTGGGGGATTGTTGTTGTTGCTACTGACACCAATGCTGGCGATTTTTATTGCGGAAACTGACAGCAAAGCTGGAGATTGTTATTGCAGAAACTGGCACTGATCCTGGAGGTTGTTATTTCCTTGGGGGGGGGGGCTCCATTTTTTATGATATTGTTATTCAAAGTTGCTATTTGCTTGATAGTTGTATCAGGTTTCTCAAACCTTTGCATGCCTGCGCTTTATGCGATAATGACTAAGCCCCTCCCCTTCATGACATTGTCGAAAAGGGACCGAGCATGGATGACCTTAAAATTATGCCCCACCCTGAAAAAAGTTCAGCGGACGCCCATGCTTCCATTCCCTCTTTTCCACAATTAGGCGTCCCTCTTTTTTTCTACAATCTGGTTTTACTGCTTCTCCCTCGCTACCTAGGTAGCTCCTCTTCCCTAGCTCCACAATCTGATCTTGCTGCCTCCTATGTCCCACTCATGCACAATTCAAGTCTTGCTGTTTTTTTTCTTTTTTACACCTTCCTTCAAAATTTAGTTTTGCTGCCTTCACTTCTGCCTCTACTATAAATAATGGCAATGCTTCTCTACCAGCAACATAATATAGTCTTGAATTTTTTTATTGAGATCTCGCTGCCTCCTTTTCTCATTCTTCACAATAAGTTTTCGTCTCTCTCTCCCCCTGGGACTGGAAGTCAATCAGTGGTTACTGGGGCTTTGAGTGATCCAACTCTAGGAGTGAGGGTTAATATTTCGGGTCAACGGACTATATTTTCAATGGCAACTTCAAAGGATCGGTTGATGACTTTTGAGAGATCCCCTAAAGTCAATAGCAATAAGCATACTCATTCCAAGCTATAAAAAAAGGAAAATCCTGTGTACTTATTACTATCTGTTCTGTTCTGCATATATGCCCCCTTTAGGGAAAAGCTTTAATTGCTGACATTCTTGGCTTCTCAAAAACACTTCTTTGTATTTAGGATTTTTTGTTTAAGTGAGTCTGTGTCATATTTACAGAGTAGCAATTAACTTAATTGTTTACAGTTTATTTTTTTTTACAATCAATTTTAGATGTGTCACAATAAACCATGATCTAAAACACCTAAATTGCACCATGCCCACCGATCACTGTGACTCTTCGGTACACGTTGCTTATCCCATAAGGTATGTACCTCAAATAGGCATGCTGATTTTGTATGCCCCTCAGTCCTCCTCAGCCTTACATTGTACATTGCTTTACTGAACAAACCTGAAAAAAATTGACTTATGCCTCGTACACACAGCCAGGCTTTCTGAGAAAAAAAGTCAGACGGGCTTTTTTTTGGAAAGTCCAGCCGTATGTAGCCTCCATCAGACATTTTTTGTCAGAAGTCTGACGGATCTTAGGCCCCATACACACGAGAGGATTTATCCGCAGATACGGTCCAGCGGACCGTATCCGCGGATAAATCCTCTCGAGGATTTCAGCAGATTTCTATGCGATGGCGTGTACACACCATCGCATTGAAATCCCCGCTGAAATCCTCTGCCGATGACGTGTCGCGCCGTCGCCGCTATTATGACGCAGCGACGGGCGCGACGCTGTCATATAAGGAATTCCACGCATGCGTCAAATCATTACGACGCGTGGGGGGAATTCCTTTGGACGGATGGATCCGGTAAGTCTGTACAGACGAGCGGATCCATCCGTTGGAATGGATTCCAGCAGATGGATTTGTTGAGCATGTCAGCAAATATCCATCTGCTGGAAATCCATCCCAGGGGAGATTTATCTGCGGATAGATATCCGACGGAGTGTACACACCATAGGATCTATCCGCAGAAACCCATTTGATGGGATTTATCTGCGGATAGATTCTATGGTGTGTATGGGGCCTCAGATAGAGAACCTGTTCTCTTGCTTTCTGTCTGACTTCCGATGGACGGCAGATTTTTGCACGGTTAAAAGTCTGACCGTGTGTACGAGGCATTAAAGGAACAACACACACTTTCATTTTATTACATCACCATTGTAACAACAACATGACTAGGGTATTAAAAAATTAAATGATTTGTCTTCATTCTACTCTGACCCTCACTCCCTTTATCCTTTATAAATAACCACATGATCACAAGCTGTAGTTAAATGGCCATAGCAGCCTTTTATTAACAAACTGTATATATAACAGGTAAGTAACATGTTAACCCCTTGCCGACCAGCGCACAACGATATACATCGGCACAATGCTACAGCTGGGCTAAGTGGGCACGTGCGCCCGCCTCGTACTCCATGAGTGTGTCCGAGGGTCCCACGAACTCGAAGTCCGTCAGGGGCCCGCAATCGTGACACGGAGCGGCAGAATGGGGAGATGTAAACAAGGCATTTCCCTGTTCTTCCTAGCAACATGTCATCGGGAGCAGTGATCTCTGTCAATTTGTAGTGAGCCCATCCCCCCTACAGTTAGAACATAGTGAGGGAACACAGTTAACCCTTTGATCGCCCCCTAGTGTTTAACCCCTTCCCTACCAGTGTCATTTACACAGTAATTAGTGCATTTGTATAGCACTGATCGCTGTATAAAGGTCACTGGTCCCAAAATAGTGTCAAAAGTGTCTGATGTGTCCACTGCAATGTTGCATTAATGATAAAAATCGCAGATCGCCGGCATTACTAATAAAAAAAAATATAATAAAAATGCCATAAATCTATCCCCTATTTTGTAAACGCTATAACTTTTGCACAAACCAATCAATATATGCTCATTGTGATTTTTTTTACCAAAAATATGTAGAAGGATACATATCGGCCTAAACTGAGAAAGATTTTTTTTAGATATCTTTTTTGGGGATATTTATTATAGCAAAAAGTTAAAAATATAGCTTTTTTTTAAAATCAAAGTTTTTTTTTTTTTTTAGAGCAAAAAATGTAAATCGCAGAGGTGATCGAAAACCACCAAAAGAAATCTCTATTTGTGGGAAAAAAAGTATGTCAATTTTGTTTGGTTGCACCATATCGCACGACTGCGCAATTGTCAGTTAAAGCGATGCAGTGCCGTCTCACAAAAAGTGCTCTGATCAGGAAGGATGGTAAATCCTTTCGGGACTGAAGTGGTTAAATCCAGTTTTACTGGAGCCTCAAGGTTCTAGTAGGCATCAAAGAAGAAAGTACCAACTTAATTAGGCCTCCAGCCACCAGAGCAGCAACTCTGAGACAACCAGTCGAGGATACCAACATACCAACTGATGGGAGCTATACCTCAGTGCCCCATACTAACCTACCAGGACCTTGTACACTGTTTGCTGCCATGACAAAGAACCACATCAAAAACAAGAATGCCTCCTTAAAAAATGAGGGGCACTCCAGAGCCAAAATCCAGAAACAAGAAAGGGGAGCGAGGGTGGGAACTTTTCCCCAACGCAGCTTTCCCTCCGACTGAAGACCTCCTAAGACCCCAAGCTTGACTATTCCCTGTAGCTCCACCCATTCCTGGACTAGACAACAATCAATAAGTCCCACCACTTAAATTTCCTATCAGACTAGGCTGTAACCCCTCCTTGACTCAAACCCCTTTAACCCCTGTCATGCTGGCCCTCAGTCTATTTATTTTCTTTTTTCCAGGACTGGATTAGCTCATGCAGGATATTTAAAATAGGAAAAGGAAAGGCATCATAGTGCAATAGATTTAAAACAAAAGTTTTTATAAAATGTTCTTGGCTACTAGGGGTGCAACAGATCACAGGTGATCCGTGATCCGAACGGGTCACCCCCTTCGGATCGGCACACACTGTGATCCGCGGATTGCCGTGGCTCCAGGGCTAGGCCGAAGCCGCAGCCTTTCCTAATGTTATGGCTGCTGCTCCGGAGCTAGGCCGAAGTCGCGGCCTTTCCTAACGTTATGGCCGCGGCTTCGGCCTACCTCCTATTAATTACACACTATATATAAAAAAATAATGCACCATATAGTATTACCACCATATGTATAAATATATATATAGGTATAAAACGACAGGTAATAATATGTGGATATTACAGTGGGGGGGGGGGGGGAGATGTGGATATTACAGTGGGGGAGAATTTCTTTTTTTTTTGCCGATCCAAAAAATGATCCGATCCGTGACTCCTGATTCGAGGAACGATCCGAACCGTGAGTTTTTTGATCCGTTGCACCCCTATTGGCTACTGACATCTTTAGAAGCAAAAAGTAGCAAACAATTAAAACGATACTTCTCAGCCGCGGCTCTAGCCTGTCAGCTGGTTCGTGGTGACGTCAGGTCCGAATGCTGCACCCGACTCAGCGTTTCTCCCTAAGAGGCATCGGCAGGTAAGGAGGCTACTTTGAGATATCCTCAGTGAAAAGGATTTCACGGAGACCACCACAGCACTTGGAACTGAAAAGTGGAGGAGAGGATTGTGTTGGACGAGTGAGCTGATCGCTCCGTGACCAGATTGATCCCTCCTGTATGTGCCCATATGATCTCCGTAATAGAGATCCTACAGTTCTGGTAAGTGGCCTGTGTAGATACTTTTATTATTGCCTATTATTACCTGGCTGTCATGTGAAAAACAGTATTACCACCTGCGTTTTTTACCTAAGGATCCATCCATCATCCATCCACAGTGAATGTCATTTGCTATATACATTTAATTCAGTCAGTTTGTTTCAGTGTTTGTTTTACATTCATTTTTGGGAAGGATTTAAATGATATCACCTGCGTTTTTTACATATATCATGGCACCTTACTGAATGCATGCTATGATTTCTAATTCCACCTCTGAATACCTCTTTAGTTCAAAAAGCAGTGTAACAGGCACCACCTCTTCTTTGTAAAACAGGCGCCGTCGCGCCACCTCTCTTTTGTAAAACAGGCGCTTTCAGTGCCGTATTGCGTTCCATGCTGGAACGCATACGGCGCATGCGTGATTACGTCATCGCCCGGCGCCGCCCTGCGTTCCAGCGTGGAACGCGGAAGTGCGCCATACACGGCACCCTGTTTAATCAGAGCGATGCGCTGCACCTGATCTCCTGCCTATAAAGGCATTCAATGGAGATACAGCCGGGGTTCTATTATTGTCAGCCATAGCTCGGCCTACGCTACAGACATGGTTGCCTTTACTCCCCATGCCGGAACAACGCTCCAACCTCAACTACTACTTTGAGTACCATCTACAGATGCTGCAACTTGGAGCCATTGCTGGGGATAACTTCACAGACTGCCCTATTGAACATCCTTCACCACAGGATCCCTAGTACCTATACTGAAGTCTGCAAAACGGATAATTTACATTTCTGTTACTTGTAGTGCTATAGTAATACTTGCTACATATATATCAGCTGTACAAATGCTGTTCCGTATCATATCTTCTACTGCTGAATATCTAGGATACTGTTGTGTATAGGACTGTCTGCTAAGGAATATGTTAAAGGCATATCTGTACTCAAATACCCTGAGCTATATTCTTCTCTCATGTATAACTAATAGTTATTACTATAGCTCCTAATTATCATATGTAATCTCAAAGCACCTGAGCTACAATTTCCTTTCATATATAACTATAGCTATACTACAGCTCTTAGTTACTATATGTACTCTCAAAGTACCTGAGCTATATTGTCTCTCATATGCAATCAATACTTGTTACTACAAATACTAAAGGTACTCTCAAAGTACCTGAGCTATATTGCCTCTCATATGCAACTAATATTTGTTGCTACAAATACAATTTACTACGTGCTTGACAGAAGTATAAAATACTCATAGGCCTTGTCCTAATTGTTGAACATGTTCGCTCTAACTTTTCTATACTAGGGGTTGATGCTATTTCATAGCATGTCCCCTAGTGGCCTAAATACATCTCTACATGTAAAGGTTGATATGATGTAGAGAACCCCCAAACTCCTGTTGTGAGAAGTGACGCCTGGGGCCTAGTACTGAGTTGTCTCTTGTTTGCTTGAACAAGAGGGCCTTCTTTTCTCTCATTCACTTACAGGCAAGCTACCCAGCAGATTGTTCATGGAAGTTTTCTAAAGTTAAAGTTTGCACCCCATGGCTAGTGGAGAAAGCCTTCTCTCTTTTGGGTTATGCTATGGAGATTGAGTGGTCTGATTTGTGAAAGTGAAAAAAACGTACCCTGGAGATCCTGGAAACTGTCTCGGTGGTTTTACTTGGCTACATGCTTGATTATTTCAATTATCTGGTAAGCGGCTAGGATATACTGGTGGAGGACACTTTCATCTGTCTTACAGATTCACGGGATACTGCCAGGATACTTTTCACCCATTTGGAGAATTTTTTCTGCCTTCTTTTGACTTTCTCTACGATTTTTCCACTCATATGGACTTGCACTATTCATTGGTTTATTTCAGATTACACTAGTGGTTTGTGCATGTAGCACTCATTTATATTTGACTGTCACGTTGATATTTTCTCACATTTTGCAGCGCAGCTTTTTTCACAACCATTTATATTTATGTCCATCTAACATATGAGTTGCAGCAGCTTGTTTTTTTGTTTTTCACAAGTTATTTTTATTTCGTTATTTTTTATGTTTTTTACTCATTCGTGGATGGTCTCATACCATTTATGTTTGAATTGACCAGCGCAGTATTTATTCCTATATACAGTAATGCCAATTAGATGTAGTAGTCTAAAATGTGAAGTTCCATTCATCCTCCTCTATTCCACCTCCTATCTTATTATAGTGAACAGTTTTTTTTTTTTTGGTTGGAGTGGATACCTATTTCTGACAGGTGAACAGAGTGGAAGTCCCATCCCCCCAGCCTACTACCTCTTGGGACATATCACAGGTCCCAGGATACTGCAGGACCATTATAACAGCCCAATGCATCTCACGCAAGCGCAGGGGGAGCCGGCTGTGAAAGACCAGGAAGTCACAGCCGACTTCCCACTTCCAATATGGCGGCACTAGGGACCTGAAAACCAGCGAAGGATTGGACAGGACTCCTGGACTGGTAAGTGTCTGTTTAATAAAAGTAAGAAACAACACTATTTGTAGCTGCTGACTTTAAAAAAAAAAACAGAAATGACCGAAGTTCCTCTTCAATACGTATGTTTGTGAAATCCAAGGCTAAAAATATCAGCCATCAGAGTTTAATCATTGTGTTCCAGGGCATCTAATACGTAGTGAAGTGTTGGAAGGCACCGAGGTATGTTAATGACTGAATAGCCCTGGCTTTGCCTGTGGCCTTAGAAACATCACATAGAAGTTACATTCCCTTATATAAGAGGGTTGTTGCTTTTCTAGTGTATTGAGCACAGGTTCAGCAATCCCTGACAGCTGTCACTGCTGCTGGTGACCTACGCAGATGATCGGCTCTTCCACAGGACCCAAGACGCAGTCCAAGCAATTTATACCATTTCACAGTGACATCTGGAGCCTTTCTGCTATGACCAAGCATATCATGCCGCAGGTATCAGATCCACATTAATGGAGGTCTACTGGGACATCTTCAAGCTGTAGCACTTAGTGACTGCATCTAGATGACAATCTAAAATACAAACAAGACAATATATCCTTTTTGTAAATAATTAATTTTTACCTCCTAATTGTTTTAAGTATGGCTAAGCATAGGCCACCCCCTGCTACCATATCAGCTAGGGATTCCCATGAACATATGATGAGAACGATACAGAGTGCAGAATATGTGATCCACTGCAGGATAACACCAGCTTTCTATTGGGGATAGGCATCCACTGAGACCTACAAATTAAAATATCTGTCTGTACAATAAAATAAATGTCTTGTCAGAGTAGTGAAACTTTGTCTGACTGTCAATTCACAATTATAATATGTGCTTCATTGTGATGTATCTACAGTATTTTAAAAATTCAGCTGATGGGCATTCAATAAAATGTCTTTACAATGGAACAGCAGCCAAATGCTTTTCCCGTTTTCCTTGCTTTTGAATGAAAAGAGGAACAGTTAAAAACCTCTGTCTGCTTTTAATTGCAGCCTGTGTCCTTTTAGGTTAGATACCCCATTACCTCACTTTGCGCCCCTCCTACATGGCAGAGAGTCAGAGAAACCCCTCAAAGTGAACAGTTCAACACTTGAATAACCTTTATCCAAAAATAAAAAAAATGAGTATCAAAAGCAAAGAACAAAAATGTAAACAAACTGAAAAAAAAAACATCAATTGCAGGCACTGTGCCAATCGAACGCAGCTACTGTGCCCATCAATTGCCGCCACTGTGTCATCAAACGCAGCCACTGTGCCCATCAAACGCAGCCACTGTACCCATAAATTGCCACCACTGTGTCATCAAATGCAGCTACTGTACCCATCAACTGCCGCCACTGTGCCCATCAAACGCTGCCACTGTGCCCATCAATTGCCGCCACTGTGCCAATCAATTGTTGCCACTGTGCCCATCAATTTCTGCCCGTGTGCCCATCAATTGCTGCCCGTGTGCCCATCAATTGCTGCTACCGTGCCCATCAAATGCTGCCAGTGTGCATCCCCCTGCCCGCCCGGCACTCACCTGTCTCGGTGGGGCAGCGGGTCATGGCGGTGGTGTCTTCCATGCTCCCCTATGTCTTCTCCCATTCTCTCTTCCCGTCCTCTGCTATGATTGGACGCCTGATCATGTGACTGCTGCGACAGCCCATGACAGTGGTTACATGATCAGAATTCTCAAAGCATTTAAAACCTCCTAAAGGGCTAGGAGGGGGTAAAGAAAATCTCTGCTTGTCACTTTTTACATCTAAACTCAGTATTTGGTATTACCACAATGAAGCAATGCTGTTTCTATGGAATATTATACTGTATAGTCTCCTTGCTCCTAAATTTAGAACCTCTGTGAATAACATTCTCTTCAGAATGTCATAGCTGAGCAAGACTGAACAAGGAAAAAAATCTGACATCTAAAATTTAAACTTGCCCTGTTTTGAATATTTACACTAGTATGTTAAATACATAGGGCCAGATTCACAAAGAGATACAACGGTGTATCTACAGATACACCATCGTATCTCTGATTTTTACTGGTCCTATCTATGCACCTGATTCATAGAACCAGTTACGCATAGATAGGGCTGAGATCCGACAGTGTTACACTGTGTTACACTGTCGGATCTTTTTTTGGATTTAAAAATGGCGCCGGGGGCGTTCCCGCTGATTTACACTGAATAATATGTAAATCAGCGAGATACGCAAAATTCACTAACGTACGCGGACCCGACGCTGTGTTCTTACGTCGTTTCCGTAGCGCGGTACCGGTCGTATACTTACCCCTGCTAAAAGCAGGGGTAAGTATTGTTAAGTATGGCCGTCGTTCCCACGTCAAATTTGAAATTTCCTACGTCGTTTGCGTACGCCGATTCACGAACACGCGCGTCGCAAGTCCCGCTCACGTCGCAACCACTGACGTCCTATTGACGTCAGTGGGAGCAATGCACGCCGGGAAATTCCCCGGACGGCGCATGCGTATTTAAATCGGCGCGGGAGCGCGCCTGATTTAAATAGTACACTCCCCCAGCCGCGGAATTAGAATTCCGCCGGGGGAGTTAGGATCCGCCGTCGCAAGTTTGGAGGTAAGTGTGTTGTGAATTTGACACTTTCCTCACAAACATGCGAGGGCGGATCTTAAAACACATAGGTTACACGGATCTAAAGATCCGCTAACCTTTGTGAATCTGGCCCATAATGTTGTGTAGTAGATAATTATAGACAGCAGGGCTGAAAATTTGCTTTCATCCCATTGCAAGGAGAAAATGTAAAAGGGATAGTTCAGTTGGATTTCGTGTACAAAAATTGCAGAAAATAGCATACAATATATACAAAATATAATTAAGTTTGAATAATTAGACCCTTGTCATTCTCCTTTAGAGAAAACTAACCAAATTCTTGGGTTGTCTAGATACTGGTTCATCAGTCAGGCTGGAGAGCCCAATGTGACATGCTGGAGTATTGACTCTTATGGCTGATTGATTCATATGATCCTGAGGGCTCTCTCTCATACTGATAAGGTGTGTAAATATTGATAAGACTCCTTTAAGGGCAGAAAGAAGAATTTTGATTGGTTGGTGGTGTGCTAATGATTTATAATGGTTATAAAAAAAAACTAAGTGGCCGTTGCTGGCCACTGACTAATTGATCTATTAATGAATTGATTGGGGCACTTAATGAGACTGTCTGAAACAGAGAGCAGATTAGCAGAGACAGCAGGAGATAAAGCTCATTTTTATGTCCTCCCACATCAATAGAAAATGAGCAAGTCAGGGGCCCCAAGTATCACTGCTTGTACATCGTACAACTGTCCTACAGCTTTAGGGTTTATACACATGAATCAAAATTCACATCCTTAACCTATAGCACAACCAGGGGGTTGAATGAACGAGAATGACTCGATTCCCCCCATCCACGCACTCACTGAGGGCATCCATCACGTTGAGCTGTTGCATTCTCACTGATTTCCCCGCAGTCAGAATACTATCAACAGCACCTCTGGTTATAGCCGGCGGCACTGATTGAGACAGAACTTTCCAAGAGGCTGGTTGTATACAAGTCAAGCAATGAATCAACCTATGTACCACCAGCCTGCCCATGCATCAATTAAAATTCCGCCGGTCCTTGCTGAATTGGCCAAATTATGATCCATGTATGGCCAGCTTAAGGTTAAGTCCACGCCTGCAGTTGCAACCGAGCACATGCATGTTTTTACGCATTTTCTGTGTGTTCCTACGTGTCGCACGTAGAGGTCTATTCATTTGAATGGGCTGCCCTACCCACCAGAAATGTGGAAAAGAAGTCTAACCTTTTTTGAAAATATGCACCGCACCAGACCACATGAAAACGCGTGCATTAGCAGATGCATGGGGTGCCATGTTACGGTTTGCTGAAGGGCAGCACATTTATGTGCGTGTCGGGAAAGTGTGCAATTTTGTGCGCATTCCTGACACGCAAAGGTGTGAACCTAACCTGACGGGGCCTGCTTTGCAGAGGCATAGAGGATAAAAACAATGTTGCACAAACACTAGAATTGAGCAACACATTATGCTCTCATACAAACATCAATTAAAATTAGGGCTCTGGAAATTAACTATTAATTCCTCGATTAATCTTTAATTTTTTTGATCGATCAAAATTTTTCTGATCGATCAAAATTCATTTGTTGGTACTCACCTCTCCACCATCTTCCGGGCCTTCAGGGAGTTCCGTCGGAGATCCGGTGACGTCACGGACTCCGGCAGGGCTTGCCGTGTCCATCTGAAGGGCTCCTTTGCTGTGCCTTCATATCTGCATGCCGGCAGGACCTTACTATCTGCCACACGTAAGGGCTGTTACACTTCCCTCTATCACTTCCCTCTATCAACCTGGGATTCTACAACCATCCCCTGGGAGTTGTGATAGTTCCCTTCACGGGACATCTACATGCCGACAGACTGATGTTAACCTCTCCTCATCTGGATTCAGCAGTGGTATCGTTGTACACATTTTTATACCAGTATCATACTTAGCTACAAGTTTTTATGACTGCTTTTGCTACCGTTTGGTATTACTCTCACCATTTTTACAGTTTATGCAGCTACATCGATTTTATCTCCAGTGCAATATTTATTTTGTTACCTACTTGAAGACTATAAAAGTTTTAATGCTATTCCCATCGAGCGCTGCCTTTGTATCCTGCTATCCATTTTTCCAGCTGTTGGTAGCTGCACTGGGATTCAGCCTGCAAGGAGATCAGCTAAAAGTAGTTGGATCTGTATGTGCGTTATAATTAATCGAAATTAGTCGATTAATCGATAAAAAAAAAAAAAAAGATTAGTCGAACACAAAAATTTTAATCAGTAACAGCCCTAATTAAAATATAAAAGATTTGTGGTCAGGAGTACTGAAAAGGCTTTTATTGCAAAGTCCCTAAGTTTGTGCTTCAGTGTGCTTGAGTCCTAAAAGTAAGTACTGTATGTATGCTTTTATACACCAATCTCAGATTAACAGAAAGCCCCCCACCCATGTAAGATAGCAAGAGGACTCAGGGAACACCAAGGACCCAAGAGAACCACAAAACAGAGTGGGCAGGGAGGACTATGTTGGTACAAGATGAGTGGGTGAACTCAGAAAGGAGCAGTTATATCAAAAAAGTAAATCAATTTATTAATATAGTAACAAACAGAAAACAAAAATAAAAACACATCAGACATAAAAAACAATTATATATCAGACAGGAGGCTCATATCTTATGCATTAATCTTCCTTTATTAATGCTCACAGCAGAATGTATTCTTTAAAACTTTCAATGTAAAAACTTTTTCAAAACAACTACCACCCCCAGCAGTCCATATAGCCTCTAACCACGCCCTTACGGAGACCTCTATATAAGGAGACTGTCTGTGGTGGTTCCTCCTCTTTCTTTCTGCTCACAGCAAAGATAAGTACTTGATTTCTTGATAAGCATTTTTTATCCTAGCATTTAGGAAATGTTTTCACCTATTGCTTTTTGAATATTCTATTCTTTAGCATTTATACGCTATACTATATATTCATAGCTCATCTTTATGATATATATCTTTATTCTTACACCGGTATTATTTTTATGTTTTCTATGATATATATTTCCCATTGATGTTTTGTCACCCATAATCCTGGTTTACACTACTTGATTGGTTTGCGCTGTGTCCCACGATCGGGGGGGGACAGCTTCCCCCCTCCTCTCACTCCTGTCATTGTGCGCTCCCGCACTGCCTGTTCTTACCCGAGCGCCGCCATTCCGAAGGAGGTTCCCTTCTTCCTCCTCTCTACGCGCGCATACGGGGGGCGGAGCTTCCGTCCCTCGCCCATCGACCAATCAGCGCCCAGAGGACGAAGTCTCGCGAGACTTCGTTCCCGGGTTGCTGGGGATCTCAGGCTCCTCTCCCCTCCGTCGCCATTCGGCGCCTACGGAAGGGAGGATAGGACGGAGCCACGGTGGAGATCACTAGGTATCACCTACCATCCCTAAAAAACTCCCTGTTAGACCCATACTATCGGAGCGCGGCTCCATAAGTGCTATTATAACTGTACATTCAGTTAACCTCAGCAGTACTGTCCTGTCTACCTGCCATCAGTGTGCAGGTCAGGATCCTTTAGAAAAGTCAGGATATTAACATACCCTCCTGATCAGTGGACCTGATATCATTGTGCAGACCCCTCTTAAAAGACTATAACACACCCACTGTACATTTACCTGACAGCGGTGTGCAAAGAAATTTTCTTACCATGTCTGAAATTAACCCAACAAATACCACTGGGGATACAAACCCCACAGGCATCTCTCATACCCTGAGTGCTGCACAATTACAGGATATTATTCAACTATCCATTCAGGCTGCACTGGCATCCACCACCCCATCTGCTTGGACGGTACAATCCTCCAACAGTCCAACACTACCTCCCCAACAAGATGAACCACCCTCTAAGAGGGGTAAATCCTCAAACAAGAGGAAGCACACATTAGTGGTGCATGACTCCCCGGCAGGGGAAGTAAACAGTCTGCAACAGGTAGCCCCTACCACGGTCTACCGACCCCAGCATCAATCCGAGACTTCACGACCCCTGGACCCCAGGGAGACTCAGAAGGGGTATAGAGCCACTAGACGGGCTAAACCGGATTCATTCAATGACTCCTCGGAGGAAGATTCGGCTGATCCCTCTGAAGGATCGGACGTCTCAGATTCCGAATCTTATATAGAAGATGCTGGGGCCACGGCGCCTGACACGGCCGCCAATCCTGCTACACAGGATCAAGTCCTACTGGACGCCCTTGGGGAACCCTTTTTCCACCCGGACGCAATCACCCATCCGCGTTCGGGGGAATGGACACCCCTGCCACATGTGGCACAATACGTGGAATTATGGGCCAGAAAGTCCTTAGACAGGACTGCACGGAACAAGTTGAGGGCAGAATGTCCTAGACCTTCTATACCCAAGAAGGTGGTAGCCACCCCTGAGGTGGACCCCGTCCTCACCAAATACCTCCTAAAGACGGGGAAGTTCCAGAAAAAAGGGATTGAGCGTTCCTTCCGCTCAATACAGGACCGCATTCTGGACCTCATGGGTCCACTTACAAAGATCCTCAATTTGTCCGAGCAAGCCGTCGCTTCCGGACAATCAGTTGATCTCCCCCAACTGAGGGGTTGGGCACAAAGAGCCCTATGCCTGGCCGGCACTGCCAACACGGCATGCTCCGTGGAACGGCGCAGATCAATCCTCATGCGCTTAGATCCCCAGCTTTCACATCTGGCGGAATCTGAACCCGGTCCATCAGCTGAAGGTATGCTCTTTGGAGACATGGTCATCAAAGACATAAACAAATTCGTTGGGTTATTCACCAGCCTGGACAAGGCTCAGAATTCATTGAGGAAAACAGGAAACAATAAGGTTTTCAACAGGGCTGGCAGAAGTAGAGGCCGTTCTGCCGGCCGTGCCAACTTCTATAGGCCACAGGGTAGAACCCCTAACCCATATCACTACCAAGCTCCGTCCTACACCACCCCGGTGGCTCAACCGGCACCCTTTTTCCCTCCACGAGGCAGACCCTGGCGCGGACGCGGAGGACGCGGCTACCCTCGATCCAGACCTCCAACTGGTGAGTATGACTTACACCACATTTCATCACATTCCCATAGGGGGCCGTCTCAGGTTTTTTACCCACGCCTGGTCTGCGATTACGGCAGACGCGTGGATTTTAAACTCAGTAGGGGGGTTCGTAATAGACATCCTAACCCCACCACCTTTCAACATCTTTCCTCCCCCTATCCAATTTACAAAACAAAACTGTCTTCTCATAGACAAGGAAATACAAGACCTGGCTACCAAACAGGCAATTGTAGAAGTGGACCCTTCTTCCCCAGGGTTCCTAAGCAATCTTTTTCTAGTGCACAAAAAAGGGGGAGGTTACCGCCCAGTGATCAACCTCAAGGGCCTAAACCAACACGTCCAATACCGTCATTTCAAGATGGAAGGGATTCACTTCCTTCGAGACCTTCTCCACCCTGGAGACTGGCTCGTGAAAATAGATCTGAAGGACGCATACCTTACAGTCCCCATACACCCGGAATCCCAACATCTACTGAGATTCCCGTGGAAGGGCAGGATATGGCAATTTACTTGCCTTCCATTCGGCCTGTCATCAGCCCCATGGTGTTTCACCAAACTGATGAAACCAGTGGTGGCAGCTCTAAGGAGCAGGGGAGTTCGTCTGATTATATATCTCGACGACATTCTCCTCATGGCCTATTCCAAGAGCCAAGCTCTCCTGCACATGTCCTGGACATTATCCCTTATCCAGAAACTAGGCTTCGTGATCAATCACGACAAATCAGTTCTAATCCCATCCCGACAGATGGAATTTTTGGGGTTCACGGTGGACACTACCCTATCCACCCTCAGTCTGCCCAAAACCAAACTCGCGCTTATCCGCAAAGAGATCCGATCAGCATTACGCAAAGGATACCTTTCCCTACGTATGCTAGCTCGACTGGTGGGCCTGCTTGCGGCCTCTATCCAAGCCATTTTTCCGGCCCCATTGCACTACAGAGCCCTGCAGAGGCTCAAAATTATGCACCTGCGACAAGGCCTCAGGTACTCGGACGAGATCCCTCTTTGCCAAGACACCACCGAAGAACTACGATGGTGGCTTCACCATGCCGTCGAGTGGAACGGCAGGACCATCTTCAACCCCAGCCCGGACATCGTCATAGAGTCGGACGCCAGTCGTCTGGGTTGGGGCGCACGATGCGGCGCAGCCTCCACAGGGGGAACCTGGTCCCCTGCGGAGACTTCTCTGCATATCAATGCACTAGAACTGTTGGCAGCCCTGTTCGCTGTCAAGAGTTTCTTACCTCATACTCCCACATGTTGTATTCTCTTTCGCATGGACAATGTGGCGGCGGTGCAGTACGTCAACCGCCTGGGAGGTACCAAGTCCAGAACATTGGCGTATATTGCAAAAGATTTCTGGCATTTTTGTCTGAATCACGGCATTACCCCCATAGCGGAATACATCCCGGGAGTCTTCAACTCGGTGGCCGATTGGAACTCTCGCTACCTTCGCGACTCCAGCGACTGGAGACTGGATCGGTCGATGTTTCTTCTCTTACAAAAGCTTTGGGGTCCGCTATCTTTCGATCTCTTCGCCTCCAGGCTCAATCATCAACTGCCCCACTTCTTCAGCTGGAGGCCAGACCCGGAGGCTTATGCGGTGGACGCTCTCCGCCAACCCTGGCCGGAGGGAACACACTACGCATTTCCCCCTTTCCAGTTGATCTCCAGACTTCTCCTACGGATATCCAACCTGGGAGCAAATGTAGTTCTGATTACACCGTGGTGGCCGACCCAACCTTGGTTCCCACTACTTCTGGGGATGACTATAGATTTTCCCAGACTGCTCCCGCAATTCCCCCACCTCCTCACCGGTCCGAACGGGGAACTTCACCCCCTGATTCAAGAGGACAACCTTCCTCTCCTTGCATGGTTAGTCTCAGGATCACAACCCCTGATAGAATCCTTTCAGAATCGGCTCAGAATCTCCTCGCCCTGGCCTGGGCCCCCGGGACTAGATCGGCATATCGATCAGCCTGGAAACGATGGGTCCATTGGTGTGATCAACGACAGGTTGATCCCATACAAGCCCCTATTCCATTAGTGGTCAACTACCTGGCAGATTCGTTCGAATCTGGTAGGTCGTATAGCTCTATTAACATCTACCGGTCAGCGATCTCGGCATACCATTGTCCTGTAGATTCCTTGCCTATTGGCAGACACCCATTAGTGTGTCGCCTACTGAGAGGAGCAAAGTTTCAACGTCCCCCTAGGCCTAGATACCAAGCGACCTGGGACGTTTCTAAGGTGCTTGATATGTTCGCCGATTGGGGGGACAACGCGGATCTCTCTCTGAGACTGTTATCTATAAAACTAACGGTCCTTCTTTGTCTGATCTCCATCAAGAGAGTGTCCGATGTTAAAGCTCTAGATGTCTCCAGGCGTCAATTCTCTCCACAAGGGGTAGAATTTACCATTGTGCGACGAACAAAAACCGGCATTACTTCAGTCTTTTATCCCTCATTCCCGGATCATCCGCTACTTTGCGTAGTCCGGTGCCTACAGACGTATGAAGCCCGGACCTCTGTTTTACGTCCCGCGGGCTCTGCCCAGCTTCTTGTCTCCTATGTTAAACCTCACCTCCCTGTCTCGTCTGCCTCGTTGGCACGCTGGGTGAGGACCGCCATGGAAATGGCGGGGATTGACGTCACCCTGTTCGGTGCCCACTCCACCAGGGGTGCCATGGCTACCAAGGTGCTCGTTTCAGGAGGCTCACTCTCCGATCTCTTGAGAGCAGCTGACTGGTCTTCGGAAAGCACGTTCCGCCAATTTTATTTCAGACCGCAGGATCATATCTCACTGTCAGTTATCTCTTAGATTACTATACACTAGGTTTGTGTGTTTACATGCTTGTTACAGATAGCTTTAAAATTGCATAAGATATGAGCCTCCTGTCTGATATATAATTTGAGATTTTCCTAGCTTGTGACGGAAAATATTGATTATATGAAGACAGGAGGCGAGTATCTTCCCTCCCTACCCTCCCTATTACGATTGTTGTTTCTTCTCCTTCATAGGTTACTGAACCTCGAGATGCGTCTTCCCGACGGATTCTTCGGTTGAGAGGATGAGGGAATTCCTTTTACAGGCTGACAGTTGCTACTTTGAATCCCCTGTTGGGATTGCAAGCTCCTAGACCCCGTTGGGTCACGGTTCGGGGTTATCCTTACCTCAAGAAGTTGTTGGACAGCGACCGGCGGGTCTGGACTCCAGAGTTGCACTTCTACCCTACGTTGGTATTATTATTCCTTCCTCTAGACATCATCGCATCAAGAAAGAGGAGGAACCACCACAGACACTCTCCTTATATAGAGGTCTCCGTAAGGGCGTGGTTAGAGGCTATATGGACTGCTGGGGGTGGTAGTTGTTTTGAAAAAGTTTTTACATTGAAAGTTTTAAAGAATACATTCTGCTGTGAGCATTAATAAAGGAAGATTAATGCATAAGATACTCGCCTCCTGTCTTCATATAATCAATATTTTCCGTCACAAGCTAGGAAAATCTCAAATTAAAACAATACACATATCGTGACAACTGAAGGTGCAGTCCCCTGGTAGGGGATCCAGGTGAGTGTTGGAGTCATGGTACGGGGGGGTCTCTCTACTAGTTTTGCGATAAAAAAGTTGATATATAAACATCAAACATAAATACATTGGGGCAGATCCAGGTAGATCGGCGCATTCCTCCGTCCGGCGTAGCGTATCTATCTACGTATCTACGCTATGCCGCCGTAACTTACATTTTTTTTTGGTATCCTGAAAGGATTTCCGCCGTAAGATACGGCGGCGTGGTGTAACTTAGGCGGCGTAAGGGCGCGCAATTCAAATGTATGTGATGGGGGCGTGTTTTATGTAAATACGTCTTGACCCAACGTAAATGACGTTTTCTTTCAACTGCGCATGCGCCGTCCGTGGGAGTATTCCAGTGCGCATGCTCGAAATTAAACCGGAACAAGCCAATGCTTACGCCGGTGATGTCATTCTACGCAAATCCCTATTCACGAACGACTTACGCAAACAACGTAAAAAATTCAAAATTGGACGCGGGAACGACGGCCATACTTAACATTGAGTGCGCCTCATATAGCAGGGGTAACTATACGCCGGAAAAAGCAGAACGCAAACTACATAAAAAAATACGCCGGCCGGACGTACGTTCGTGGATCGCTGTATCTAGCTAATTTGCATACTCGACGCAGAATTCGACAGAAACGCCACCTAGCGGCCGCCAGAAAAATGCACGTAAGATCCGACGGCGTACTAAGACGTACGCCTGTTGGATCGAGCCCAGATGCAGTCGTATCTTGTTTTGTAGATACAAAACAAAGATACGACGCAGGAACTTTGAAATTACGCGGCGTATCAATAGATACGCCGGCGTAATTCTTCTGTGGATCTGGCCCATTGAAAATATATAGAGTCCATTTGATGTGGAACATCCAACAACGGAAGCAAGTATTTACAATACATATTGGGGATTAGGAGTCGTGTCGCCTACCTAGAAGCAGGTGTCCCGTCAGCTCAAGCGCCCAAAACAGCCACGGAAATATAATTTCGCACGGCGGCCAAGGGGGTAGATATGGAAAGGAACCTATTAATATATGTATGTACATTATGTATGAGCATGGGTAAATGTGAGGAAAGGGCTTGGGGGGTGCAAAGTGACCAAGTGAGGGATAGGTGAATTATTGATAAATGGAGTGACTAGTGACCAACAACGTCGTTTTTTGTGTCATAAAAAATGATCGTGTGTAGGCTAAAACGACATTTAAAACAACGTTTTTAAACCCGCGCATGCTCAGAAGCAAGTTATGACGCGAGCTTGAATGGAACAGAGTGCCGCCGTACGTGCTGAACGTAACCACGCTTTGAAAGAGCATTTTGAAAAAACGATGGTGTGTAGGCAACGTTGTTTTTTAAAATGAAGTTTGAAAAACGTCGTTTTTTTTCCATGTGAAAAAACAACGTTTTTTTTACAAGACAAAAAACGACCGTGTGTACGCGGCATAAGAGGAGTGGTCATAATTTTGTAACAGATTTGAAAGAGAAAATTGGTCCTATTTTTGGGAGGGAGAGGGGCATTAGAATTCTTATGTGAAATGTTTTGAAGCTGATAATTAAATACGTGTAATGGATTTTTCAAAACAATGTATAACAATAAAAAAAAGAAGAAAAAAAAAGAAATACTATGATCAATTTTTCTCTAATGCCGCGTACACAAGTTAGGAAATTCCGACAAGAAAAACGTGGATTTTTTCTGACGGAATGTTGGCTCAAACTTGTGTTGCATACACACGGTCACACAAATCTTGTCGGAAATTCCGATCGTCAAGAACGCGGTGATGTACAAGACGTATGATGAGCCGAGATCAATGAAGTTCAATAGGCAGTTCAGTTCTTCTGCTTGATTCTGTTTTTTTTGCGGGTCGGAACTGCATACAGACGAGTGGATTTTCCGATAGGAACTTTTTCCGTTGGAAAAATAAAGAACCTGCTCTCAATCTTTTGTTGGCGGAAATTCCGACAGCAAAAGTCCGATGGAGCATACACACGGTCAGAATTTCCGACCAAAGGCTCACATCGGACTTTTCTTGTCGGAATTTCAGATCGTGTGTACGCGGCATCACACTGGATATCTTTCTAACAAACAATTAAACAACACTATAAATAGCTCAGCTGTAAAAGTAATTCATATTTACTGACTTCATAAAAAAACTAATATTGCCTCTCAAAAGGGTTAATGCCTTTTATGTAAAGTATAGTGGATCTCTGTTTCTCTGAGTATTTAGCATTTAATCTCGTAGGAGTTTGGTACCATCGCCAGATAAATTTATAATTCAATAACCAGAATTGGGCATCTTTAGGTTTTAGTGCTACCTTGTACTGTATCTTTCTTTCCAGTTTTCTTCTGTCAGTTGGAATCTGATTCTCCTTTACCATTTTTGGACATAGGAAGGAAACTATGATGTTTCAAGTTATATAATATCTCTTGTATCACTGACTGGTACCTACTGTGACAAAAATGAGGTCTGATGAACTCCAAACTGTGAGTGATGAGAATGAAAATTCGTACTGAGCACAGTGCCACTCTCATCGCTCAGAAATTCACAAGTCTTGCAAGAAAATATTTCAATTTAAATCTGATGTCTGTGCTGCAGCGAGAGATGTCAACTGTTAAAGCCACAGACAACACCAAACACCTCCACACTTCAAAGCAACCAACTCCGCAGATCAGGTTGAATAAGCAATACTAGCCAGGGTCTGCACTGCCTCAAAAGACTTCTGATTAAGCCACATCATAACATTTCTCTACAGGGTCTAATGCAGGGGTCTCCAAACTATGGCCCTCCAGTTGTTCAGGAACTACAATTCCCATCATGCCTAGTCATGTTTGTGAATGTCAGAGTTTTATAATGCCTCATGGGACGTATAGTTCCGCAACAGCTGGAGCGCCATAGTTTGGAGATCCCTGACTCTGATACACCACATCGGGCTACTCCCTACTCTAAAGCCTCGTACACATGACCGAGTTTCTCGGCAAAAACCAGCAAGAAACTTGTTGTTTGTTTTTTTTTTGCCGAGGAAACCGGTCGTGTGTACACTTTTCGACGAGGAAACTGTCGAGGATCTCGTCGAGCCAAAAAGAGAGCATGTCTTCTTTTTCCTCGACGGCAATGGAGAAATTTGGCTCGCCGAGATCCTCGACAGCCTAACAAGGAACTTGACGAGCAAAACGATGTGTTTCGCCCGTCGAGTTTCTCGGTCGTGTGTAAGAGGCTTGACTGGACTCCTCACAGGGTGCAAATTCCAAGAGAATTTTTCTAATTACTTTTCACCTTTAATCTCATTCCTTTTACTGTTATATAATATATTTTTCTGTAAAAAATTCTTGCATCGTTTTTCCTTTATTTTATTAAAATGATACTTAAAAATCAGTTCCCATCAGTGCCGCCTATCTGTGCTGCCTATAAGTGCTTATCAGTGCTGTATATCAGGGCTGCCTATCTGTGCTGCCTATAAGTGCTTATCAGTGCTGTATATCAGGGCTGCCTATTAGTACCCATTAGTGCCACTTCATCAGTGCAGCCTACCAATGCACATCATGAGGAGAAGAATTACTTATTTAAAAATCAGAAACGAAGAAAAACTTTTTTTCTCACACTTTTTCCATTTTTCTTTAGCACCAAATAAAAACCCAGTGGTGATTAAATATCACCAAAAGAAAGCTATATCTGTCTCAACAAAATTATAAACAATTTCATATGGGTACAGTGTTGCATGACTGCGCAATTGTCATTCAAAGTGTGACAGTGCTGAAAGCTGAAAATTGGCCTGGGCAGGAAGGGGGTGAAAGTACCCTGTATTGAAGCGGTTAAAATACATACAGAATAAACCTTTTTTGTTTATCTTGAAGTTTTGTTTTAAAGGGATAAAACATGGGGAAATATGCATGTATTCCAGAAACATAATATTTTATTTTGTCTAAATGCATTTTTGAATTAGCAGTCTAGCTGCAAACATATCAATATTTTTAGGATCTGTGTATTGAACTTGTTTATATCACTTATGTGTAAATGCCTATGCTTAATCCCCAACAACATTGTATATCTATATAAAGAATAGTTTATGTTTATATAGTTTATGCTCTAGGGAAAATAAAACAAATTAGAAATGTTGTGTTAAAATAGTCTTAGGCCCCGTACTCACGACCAAACATGTCTGCTGAAACTGGTCCGCAGACCAGTTTCAGCAGACATGTTTGGCCGTGTGTTGGCCCGAGCGGACCATTTTGGGACGGATCGGACAGGTTTCCAGCGGACAACTGTTTCCCGGACTTGTTTTAAAACAGTCCGCTGGAAACCTGTCCGCCCGGACATGTACGGTCGTCTGTACAGACCTACCGTACATGTCCTGCCGCCCGCATCCCTCGCATGCGTCGAATGACTTCGACGCATGCGTGGAAGCATTTTTAAGGCGGCCCGCCCACGTCGCCGCGTCATTGTCGCGGCGAGACGGCGTCATCGACGCGGCGACACCGCGGACACGCCCCGCGTAATGTTTACGCGCGGGCTTCTGTTCGATGGTGTGTATAGCCATCGAACAGAAGTCCCCGGGCAGTCCCCGGGCAGACATGTCCGATGGAAACGGTCTGCAGACCGTTTTCATCGGACATGTCCTGCCGTGAGTACTCGGCCTTAAAGCAATTATTATCGAATCCAGATACGTGATATTTGTCTTATGCCTATGGTTGTTTAAAAATACAAGGTAATAACACATGTGAATGTTTAATGTCTACTCTCCATATTATGGAAGTCCCCTCCCCCCCCGGCCCGCCTCGGGGCGCGGACCTTTGGCGCGCTATCTGATGACCTCTCGTAGGCCCGGGCGGTACCTCTCTTGTTGGTGCACCGGAATTCGGAGTCCTTCCCCACACTGACCCAGGGGAGCTCCTCTCCCCTTTCTCCACCCCTCTGATACCCCTCCGGGAAGTTTGATGGTGCGGTATTGGTTCATCTGGTCCGGGTCTACGCCTCCGAGTGGACGCTTTGGGTGAGTGGCAATGGAATTTTCTACATTAGTCCATTTTTGTAGGAGGAACACCCGCATCCCACCATCTACCTATATGGCTGTGGGTGGCGGGCCCTCTTTATGTTCTTCTGTTATTATGTTCCACTTATCTGCATGTATCTTTTTGTATGTATTTCTTTTTCTATAGAACCTATGGCAGCGTCTAACTAATACTCCCTGAAGAAGACCGCTACTTTTAAAAGGTCGAAACGCGTAGGGGTGTTTTTCACCCATAGTATTTGTATATTTCACAGTACTGTTATGCTATGTCTGTACTTGTTCCATCTTGTGTTTTTATTTGCCATGTATGACTTATGTTTTCACTAAGCTCATATCTTGAGTCCCTACTGTTTGGGGCTTTTTTCGAACATTATATTTAAATAAATTTATACTTTTTTATTTTTTGGTACGTTTTCATTCTTTGCTGCAGCACAAAGCCCCTAGGGGTAATTTTCTCTTTTCTCAACTCTCCATATTATGTTCCAATTCTAACACTCTTTCCCTTTTACAAAACATACTACTAAAATGAGTCTCATCGTAATATCGTTCAGTGACTTAAAGTGGTTGTTAAGCCACTGTGGTGTAGTCATACAATCCTCTCTCGTTGGTAATATGTGCATGTTATTTATAAAAAAAAATTCAGAGCACCTCTCGGCACTCATGTGACCAGCCACCTTTCCCCTCAGTCGATCTGACAGCTACAGTGGGAGGGGCAAAGAATCCCTTGCTGACGCCAGTTAGGAGGAGAGGTGGAAAGAGGCAGCCGATCACGTGAGCACCAAGCGACACTCTGAAATAAGGTATAGAACTTCATTTTTTTTAATAAAGCACAGACATCAATGGACACCTATCATTACCAAACACAGAGGATTGTATGGAAATTCAAAAGTATTGTTAGCAACAGGAGCGGAGGGGCAGGCAATGGTAGGAGCAGACAGACAGGGAGGGGGAGAGGAGGACAGAGGAGAACTGCAGATAGCTGCGGATGATGGAGGCACATAAACTGATTACGTTGTCAGGGCTCAGCAGCCATGATAAACCCGTGGTCAGTTTACAGGGGGAGGGCAGAACCAGGCAGGATCAGCCAGGTATTTTAGGTGATGGAATGGGCCAAATGACACAGCACAAGCACTGTACTGTTATGCATGTTTTAAAGTAACAGGATAATTTTTCATTTTGTTTACGGTAACAAATACTTTAACATGGACTGTATGTATTGTTAAAAAAAAATAGTTTTAACTTGACATTACATATATTTGAGTCTATTTTGAAATTCTGTGCAAAATCAAACATATTATATAAAATGCAATAACATATGGGCAATTCCATTTTTTCTTCGTAATAAATGCTGCAGGCACAGAACAAAAGCAAAGACTATTGATCCTGCCAAGAATCCAGTGTACACACAAGCCCTTGTGTTTTCTGCCCATGTTTACTGTTAGCAGTGAGCATTGTTGCCAGTTCTCTCTCTATGAGCTACATAAAACCTTGCCCCTATGTTATTTAGATGAGGAGAGAGGCGATTCAGTTTGCATGTGTTGCGCTTTACAAGTTTTTCACTCACTCACTCAGGAGAGAAGGAGGTGATTAAAGGGGTTGTAAAGGGATTTTTTTTTCCCTAAATAGCTTCCTTTACCCTAGTGCAGTCCTCCTTCACTTACCTCATCCTTTCATTTTGCTTTTAAATGTCCTTATTTCTTATGATAAATCCTCACTTCCTGTTCTTCTGTCTGTAACTCCACACATTAATGCAACCCATAAACATCAACAAGCCCGGAGACACAGGGGATCGCATAGCAACAGGCATTTCAAGGTGAGTAAACATTTTATTTATTTTTTCTTTTTTTCTTTTTTAGGTCTTATCTACACTTTAAAGCGAAATTGTATTTTTGATGGAACCTCCACTTTAATAAAGGATTTGTCAAAAACTGTCTATTGTGTTTATTACTTTTTGCCACTTTTTTGGTAAATGGGGTACTATTTACCCAATTTTCATTCACATGGGGGGCTGGGATCTGGGGGCCCCTTGTTAAAGGGGGCATACAAATTCTGATTAACGCTCCCCGATAAGCCTCCCGCCCGCATACCCCAACAAAAACCACAGCGTCCTACCCCAAAGCACCTCCCCCATGTTGAGGGCATGTGGTCTTGTATTGTTATGCCTGGATAAGGGTCTTTTGCCGCTGCCGCCGCCCGTTGTGATGGCAACCCAAGTGTTTGACGCGTGGCGCTGCAGTGCTATTGCAGACACACGAGAATGGGGCGGGACGTGCACCGTCATCCACAGTATTCCCGGAAGTAATTGCTTGTGGGCTTCACAATGCCCAAAAGCAAAATGAGAACGATCTGGAGACAAGAATATAAAGTGTTCGTTTTGAACAATTCGGCGGAACGGCGGAACTTTTTAAAATAGTAAGTGAGACTATATAAACACATAAAACGAGAAATGAAAGGAGATATTTTTAAGAATTGAAAAATGTAATGGGAACCCCGCTTTAAAAACAAAAAAATAGAAAAATAGTGTCCCTCAATGTAAATCTATTGTCAATCACGCTGCCCGCCTCCCGCCGAATGCCTCCTCTCTGCTTTAATATTTCTTATATATGTAAGGGGCGGGGCCACCTAGCAATGTCAACTGGTGGCCCTGCCCCGTTCTGACATCACATACATGTGCATGATAGGCGTCTGACGTCACGTGGGGTCGAGGCCCCTGGGTGATGTAGGTAGGTGGCCCCACCCCTTACCTATATAAGAAATGTCAAAGCAGAGAGGAGGCATTTGGCGAGAGGCCTCCCAGGAGATGGGAGCGTTTTTCATTTGTTCAGTTTTTGTTGGGTCCAGCGGACGACGTGATTGACGATGGATTTACATCGAGGGACATTATTATACATATATTTTTTTTAATAAAGGATTTATCAAAAAACTGTCTATTGTGTTTATTACTTCTTGCCACTTTTTTGATGAATGGGTAGGAGTACTTTGTACCCAATACTCATTCACTTGGGGGGGGGCAAGATCTGGGGACAGATTCCAAATTCCTGTGCAGCGTTTGTCAGGGGGAAAACACCCTGCGAACACACTGCAAACTCGTTGTTCTGGCCAAAACGTTCGCCCTTTCCTAGAGGCGATCTGTAGTCCTAATACAATTCTACTCCTAGGGTGAGAAAGCTGTTTCATAATAAAGTACAGTTGGTGAGCGTTGTCATCCTAGGAATGGTGATCACCACTTAAAATTAAAGACAAAAAGTCTGAAAAAAGGCAGTCATCACACCTAAGACTGGTAAGCTGTAATGAATTACATTTTTGTTCTTAGGTTTAGATATGCTTTACACATTGCAATCAGTCCACAGTAGTCATCTGTTCTCTCCACGATAAGCATTCCAGAAGGAACTGTGGACAAGCTTGTTAGTGGAATTAATGAGCGGAACTGGTCAGAAATGCTTTTAATTGCTAAGCAAAGATATAATTATGACCTTTTGCTCTCCATCATGGATCTGCAAATCCAAATGAGATCAGAGCAGATGCCATAAAAGGTTTAACAACAATTAAGAAAAATAACTATTTGAGAACATATGTGGAACTAAGTAAAGATTTGACACGGACTCTATTTTGATATGCACTAAACATTTTATAGCATTAAAGTTGACTATTGGGCGTATGTCTACCTAGAAGGATCGGTTGTACGGACATATAGAGGTTGATTTACTAGAAATGGAGAGTGCAAATTCTGGTGTAGCTTTGCATAGAAACCAATCAGCCTTCAGGTTTTTTTTTCGTCAAAGCTTAATTGAACAAGCTGAAGATAGAAGCTGATTGGCTAACATGCACTGCTGCATCAGATTTTGCACTCTTCGGTTTTAGTTAATCAACCCCACAGTGTTTACATCAGATTAGCCATCCCATAATGTGGTCACATAGGAGTCAATTACAGATATTGAAGTGTTACTAAACCCACAACAGTAAAATCAGTCTCTATATATGCAGTAAAGCATGCTTGTTATACTCACTGTGGAAGGGGTTAATCCTCTGTATTATGTATCAAGGCTGTGTGATCCTGTTTTCTCTGATCCTACCCTTGTTTGACTCCAACTCATCTCGTGATTGAACATAGCATTAGGAGTCAGGCTGCACATGCTCAGTTTGCTGTGTATTGCTGGAGTTTTTGGGAGAGTGCATGTGATCAGCATAGGGTCAATCAGCACTGTCCAGACAGTGGATTGTGGAGAATGAAACTCCTCCTACAAGTTTTAAGCAGAGGCTGATATAAGTCACAAGACTGCTATATACTGCTGATGAGAAAAGGTATTTAGCAGTTTATATTTACTAAAAAATTGCATTTCCGTGTACTGCGAGAGACCAGATATAGTGAATGAAGGGTCCTGGGTTTAGTAACACTTTAACCACTTCCTTACTGGGCACTTAAACCCCTTCCTGACCAGAGGACTTTTTGCGATTCGGCACTGCGTCGCTTTAACTGACAATTGCGCGGTCGTGCGACGTGGCTCGAAAACAAAATTAACGTCCTTTTTTCCCCACAAATAGAGCTTTCTTTTGGTGGTATTTGATCACCTCTGCGGTTTTTATTTTTTGCGCTATAAACAAAAATAGAGCGACAATTTTGAAAAAAATAAAAATATTTTTACTTGTTGCTATAATAAATAGCTCAATTTTTTTTTTTTACGTTTTTTTTTATCCTCAGTCTAGGCCGATACGTATTCTATATATTTTTAGTAAAAAAAAGTTATAGCGCAAAAGTTATAGCGCCTACAAAATAAGGGACAGAATTATTATTATTATTTTTTTTTTTTTACTAGAAATGGCGGCGATCTGCGATTTTTATTGGGACTGCGACGTTATGGCGGACACATCGGACACTTTTGACACGTTTTTGGCGCCATTCACATTTATACTGCAATCAGTGCTATAAATATGCACTAATTACTGTATAAATTTTTTTTTTACTAGAAATGGCGGCGATCTGCGATTTTCATTGGGACTGCAACGTTATGGCGGACACATCGGACACTTTTGACACATTTTTGGCGCCATTCACATTTATACTGCAATCAGTGCTATAAATATGCACTAATTACTGTATAAAAATTTTTTTTTACTAGAAATGGCGGCGATCTGCGATTTTTATTGGGACTGCGACGTTATGGCGGACACATCGGACACTTTTGACACATTTTTGGCGCCATTCAAATTTATACTGCAATCAGTGCTATAAATATGCACTAATTACTGTATAAATGTGACTGGCAGGGAAGGGGTTAACACTAGGGGGTGAGGAAGGGGTTAAATGTGTATCCTAATTAGTGTTCTAACTGTGGGGGAGGGGGGGTGACTGGGGGGGTGACCGATCTGTGTCCCTATGTACAAGAGACACAGATCCGTCTCCTCTCTCCCCTGACAGCACCGCTGTCTGCGAGAGCCGGGAATGAGAGATGATCTCATATGTAAACATATGAGATCATCTCTCATTGGCCGCACAGATCGCCTAGGAAACGGCCGCTCCGATTGGCCGTTCACAGCGATCTGTGACTGGCTGTGTCCAAGGGACACGGCCAGCACAGCAGTTCCCTGCTGCGCGCTCGGGAGCGCGCGCGGGGAACGCGAAAAGGGGCGGCCGTAAAAACACGGCCTCCCAGAGAAGTAGAGCCACCCGGCGGCCGTATATAGTCGTACGGCCGTCGGGAAGTGGTTAATGATCTCTAAGACATGTTTATTTTTGGCAGATCAGGAGCTGCTCACCTAGTACAATATAAATGAGTGTTATAGTCTTTCATCCAATTCACAAAGGAGGTGGCTGTTTATAGATTCATTAAAGCAGCCATTCTCAACCATGTTCTGTGGTGTTCCTTCAGAGGTTGCTAGGGGTTCCCCAAACAGTGAGCAGTGACAGACTGATCTCCCTCCTACAATAGTAGCAATTTCCCACTTTCATCCAATGTAAGGGTCATACTGATCACCAATGTGAAAGGGCCACTTGTCATATGAAGCTTTAAGAAATAAAAGGATTTTTGGAATGCGCGGGTTTCCTCGGCGACCAGGTAAGTATAAACACTTTCGGGTTTCTCGGCAGGAAAACTGCAGAGAATCTCACGACGAGAAAATAGAGAACATGTTCTCTATTTTTCTCGTCTAGATTCTGGGCAGTTTTCTTGTCGAGAATCCTGAAAGCCTCGTACACATGCTCGGTTTACTCGGCAAGAAAGCTCTGCCAGCAGTTTTCTTGCTGGTTCTTGCCGAGTAAACCGTGCGTGTGTACAAGGCTTTAGGCTCTAATCAGGTGCTTAAAAAAACCCTGGCCACTGTAACTCATGCACCGGTAACCCGAAAGGGGCCAGACGCATGAATAGGGGGCAGCTGCGGCGGCCATGGATAGATTCATGCAATACATGAATCTATCCATTACTCGTATAGGAGGTGGCGGGGAGAGACGGGGCGGCGCCCCTAATGGATGGGCCATCACTGGGTTGTGGGCAGCCTGCCCTGTATCCTTATCTGAGTTCACCTGTACTGGGACATGTGGGCTGTCAGATGCTTTCACAAATACAAATTAAAATTGATATAAATACCTCCCCATACAACTGGTATACAAATATTGTTTTTTTCTTTTTTTAAATTGTCGCACTTTTTTGGTTATGAGGCAAACAATAATAACTGGAGAGGTGATCAAATACCACCAAAAGAAAACTCTATTTGTGAGAAAAAAAAGATGCCAATTTTGTTTGGGTACAGCGTCACACGCCACGCAATTATCATTTTAAGCGACGCAGTGCTGTATCGCATAAAATGCCTGGTCATTAAGGGGGCAAATCATTTTCGGTCCTTAAGTGGTTAAACCCTATGTTTACTCAAAAACAAAAAAAATAAAAACAAAATCAGTACTTACAATAAGTCTCCTCTTTTAGTAGAAAATATATCTTCCTCCTTCCTCCTCCAATACTACAGTTTCTATGAATAAAACATGATCTATGAATGGAGGGGGCAGAGCTTTTATTCAGCCAGTTAAATAGAAGTAATGTCCCTTGTGCTGACTTATTTCTTTTTTTGGGGGGAAACTTAGGCCCTGTACAGACGACCGGATTTGTCTGCTGGGATTTATCCGCGGATCAGTTCCAGCAGATAAATCCGGTCGTGTGTACGGCCTAGCGGACATTTTTCAGCGGACATTTGTCCAGCCGACCATTTTCCAGCGGATAAAAATTTCTTAGCATGCTAAGAAATCTATCCGCTGGAAACCTGTCCGTCGGACTTATCCGGTCGTCTGTACAGACTCACCGGATAAGTCCGACCGATCCCCATCCCTCACATGCGTCAAAGTGATTCGACGCATGCGTGGAAGTATTTACCTTCCTGGGTCGCGCACGTCGCCGCGTCATCGTCGTGGCGATGGCGCGGCCACGTCGCGACACGTCACCGCGGATGTTTTCCGCGGGGATTTTGGTCTGATGGTGTGTACAACCATCAGACCAAAATCCGCCAGCGGACATATCCGATGGAAACGGTCCGGCGGACCGTTTCCATCGGATAATCCGGTCGTCTGTACAGGGCCTTAGAGAACTTTGAGAAATCCTGTCATCAACTTTAAAAGTTGCAGGCAAAAGCACACAAATCAAGTATTTTAAATGCTTATTCACAGTGTTTTATTCTAATACATATTCACTTGCAATGTGTCTTTAAACGTGCTAGCATAATTGACTTCTCCGGGAGAGTCAGTTCCTTTGTCCAGGCCCTACATTACTTGAAAATAATGGCCCTTACCTCTCCTTTGAGGGTTTACTTAATAGCGGAGTTCCGCCCCCCCAAAAAAACAGCCGATCCGTCCCCTCAATTCCGGGTGCAGGCACTGGCATTGTTAGTAAGGGAATCAGGAAGTGAAGCCTTGCGGGTTGACAGCCTGATCCCCTACTGCACATGTGAATGACGTGCTGTGCATTCTGAGTGGTCCCTGCTGTCTACTGGGACCTGTGTGTCTCCCAGAAGACAGCGGGGGATGGAAGAGGGGCCGGACATGGTGTAGATCGGCATGGATACTGCGGCAATCTTTCGCCAGAAGTGGGAGCAAATACCTGTATTAGATGGGTATCTGCTCCCCCTCCCCCCTGAAAGGCTTTTATGTAGTGGCCTGGAAGAAAAGCGGGACACAGACAGATATATATAAAATCATATACACATTTTATTATTCTAGATAATTATGGAAAAACTACATAGCGACCAGCAGGTCATAACAACATGGTCTATATGCAATAATAATGAGTATCAGCTGCAACATATCTCTCACAGTAACATGTTAAGTTTTAACAAACTTTTCAATTCTATATACATTCATACAGTATTCCATAGAAATGATAGAAAGAATGTAGAAAGTCCCCACGGGTCAATGCAGCTCTCGTTTTGCTTTTTTAGGATTCATAGAGGAAAATTACAGTGGTAACTCCAATTTGCAAATGTGGTTGAGAGTGGGGAACTCAATGGGCAGGCTCTGTGACATACACAGGGCGGGCAGTGGGAAGGCCACAGTAAACAAACATAAACAAAGATGGTTAAATGATCCTATAAAGAAATGGGCTCCACCAATGACCGACTAACAAAATCTCCAAAGCAATATTGGAATTGAAAAAAGGTCCGTATTTGCCAAGGATCCAGCTACTGTGAACTAGTGGAAGAAAAAGGGTTTCACCAAAGCGAATTCCAACCCCAGTCTTTTTTAATGCTGCAAAACCTTGTGCCCAGAGTCTAGAATCAGGACTCTGAGCCCATAGTTTAGCAGCATTGAGAGAAGACTGGGGTTTGAAATTGTCTTGGGTTTGTCAGCCATTGGTTGAGCTAATTTCCCTATAGGATAATTTAAGTGTGGTTCACACCAGAACACGGTGTTGGAAAGGCACGTTAAAACACACTGCCTTTGTGATCTGCAGCAGATGTCAATACATTGTTGACAGCATCCCAAACGCAGTGCGTTTTCAGGCAAAAGATTTTTTTTTCAAAAAGTACTGATAAACTACCTGTGTGGTCTGGTGCAATTTTAGCCCATTCAAATGACTGAGTTGAAAATCGCACTTCTGGGGAACGCACATGAATCGTGCAATTCCAAATCGTTCGCAACCCCGGAAGGAAGAGGGATGAAGATGGATGCTCGCTGCTAGTGGGGACAGCAGTGACGTTGCAGGCTTCGGTTTCAGGTAAGTGACACATAATGGGCTACTATGTGATGCATAATAGCCCAGTATGCTTTACCTTTGCAGGGAAATAAAGAGGAAGTAAAACCCATCAGGGTTTACTTTCTCTTTAAGAGTTCCCTTCACTGGAACCAAGGGGCCAAGCCCAAACCCTGATAAACAACCCCACACTATAATCCCCCCTCCACCAAATGATTTGGAGTAGTGCACAAAGCAAGATCTATAAAGACATGAAAAAAAAAACACCCATGCAGCCACCACATCTAAGCACAGGTAAGCTACAATATTTTTTCCTGGGTTTAGAAATGCTTTGAGATGTGTAAACAATACTGTAGTTTTTTTGCATGTGGTATTTGAATGTTTAATCTGTAAAAATCCTATACTACCGCCAATGCTCAGATCTCTTATATTGCTAAGGCATGTTGGCAACAGTTGTAAACCAAAATGATATACACTATCAAATTTCTCTGGCCTGGTAACATAATGGAGGTACAAGTTATGTCACTGACCCCTATTACATTTACAATTAATGTTTTGATCCCAAAACAGCTGGCTTAATAGTAATTGCTTTCATGTGTCAGCAGGATATACAGTCTTATTTTGATAGGTTAATGTTTCTTTCATTTCATAAGTCCACCATTTAAACCTCGTAGACTTAGATGAGACTCAACAAAAGTCTAATATTAATCTTTATCAGGTAGAGGAAAATATTTTAAGAAAGGACAAGACAGTGACAATCACATAATGGTCTAACTAGTTTTGTTTAATAATTAAAAAAGTTCTTGTACTTTATTAATGTTTAAGCTCAGGAATTTAGACAGAGGAACAATTTGTTAGATATGAAATCACAGACAAGTCATTAGAAAATCATTTTTATTGTTGACCCTAACATCAACATTTGATTGATAACAGCATAATGGTTCTGTTTTGTTAAGGACTGACACATGTATATTGATTGTACCAACTTCAGCAGATTTTGGTGATATAATCTACACTGAGGTGTCTACAGCTTAAGGTTAAAACCATTATCCAGTTTAAAGACAAAACACAAATACTAGCCTGTGTTAATGCCAAATGTGCTTACACCAGCACACAGATGTCTCTGTCTTCAGTCATAGTAACAACAACAGCCCATAGCCCCCAGTACTTGTTTTACACATCAGAAACCCAACGTGGAAACGCCAGTCTATTTTAAAAAGCATAATAATAATGAAGAGCAGTTGACATTTCCTAACAAAATAACAAATAACACTTTAAACTGAAACCCCAACCAAGATTTTTTTTTTCTTAATAAATTCTATCACTTTTCCCATGTGGAGTGGGTATGGTGATGTCATCTACTCAGTTCTGCTCCAACACCATATGAAACTCCATCTTTCTCAGTACAGACGTCTACATCAGGCAGTGAGCGAGGATAAGTGGGGGAACTGACTGTTGCTCTGGCCTGATTGGTAGGTGATTGTGTCTCATGAAAGTGGAGCTCCACCCAAAAGGGGGAGCTCCGCTTGTCTCCCCCCCTCCACTGCCACATTTGGCATCTTTTGGGGAGAAGGAGGGAGCGGGTACCTAGTTTTAAAAGGTACCTGCTCTCACCTCCAGCTTAGTTCGCCACAGCAAACTGAGCCGGAAGTTTGACCTGCCCTTCTTCCCCCGCAATCGGCCCATGCATAAAGCTTAACTGCTTGTTTCCCTTAGTCAAAATGGCGGCGTCAGCACCCAATAGCTCAGGTGAGGTCGCCCCTGGATTCCTGGACAGGTAAATGCCCTAATATTAAAAGTCAGCAGCTATTGTATTTGTGGCTGCTGACTTTTTATTTTTTTTTGGGGGGGGGGAGACTGGAGCTCCTCTTTAAGAAATAGTGGGAAATGTTTAAAAAGACACAGGAGGCGATTTACTAAAAATGGAGTGTGCCAAATTTGGTGCAGCTCTGCATAGAAACCAATCAGCTTCCAGGTTTGATTGTCAATTAATTATCAAACAAGCTGAAGTTACTGTAAAAGCTGAATGTTCCAATCTTAGTAAATCTCCCTCACTGTAGCCAACTGAAAAAACTGCAGGTAAAAACAGAGATATCAAGAAAAATCAAGCATTTTTCTTGTGTTTCTAAACTTGCTATCACATTTGACTACTTTAGAACATTTATTTCCTTAGCACACACCACTCCCTTTTTGCACGCTCTCTCCTCTTTGAGAAGTGTCTAATTACTAGGCTAGATTCACATAGATTACGCGGATCTAAAGGAGGGACTGACTGGATGGAGTGTACAATTTAAATCAGGCGTGTTCCCGCGCCGATTTAACTGCGCATGCGCCGCCGGCTAAATTTCCCATTGCGCATGCTCCAAATGACGTCGCTAGGACGTCATTGTTTTCGGCTGTAACGTCAATTGCGGCCATCCGTATTCCAGACCGACTTACGCAAACGACGTAAAAATTTGAAACTCGGCGCGGGAACAACGGCCATACTTAACATTAGCTACCCCTCATAAAGCAGGGGTAACTATGCGCCGGAAAAAGCCGAACGCAAACGACGTAAAAAAAAAACGGACGGGCGTTCGTTTCTGAATCGGCGGTTCTTCTCATTCGCATATCCGACGCGTAAAAGACAGAGGCGACACCTAGTGGCCGGCGGGAGATTGCAGCCTAAGATCCGACGGTGTAAGTCACTTACACCAGTCGGATCAAAGGGAGATCTATGCGGAACTGATTCTTATGAATCAGTCGCATAGATCCGACCGTTGGATCTCAGAAATATGACGGCGGATAAGGAGATCCGCCGTCATATCTCTTTGTGAATCTGGCCCACTGTCTGTGCTGGCTCAGCTCCTCTGCACGTTCCCATACCTCCCTTTATAACCTTTTTATGTAGCTGCCAGGGGAAGAACATAGGGGAATACTAAAAAGTATCACTGTGAGCCTGCTGGGGATGCTGACATCACACATAAGATAGAGACACCAGCAGCAGTCTCAGGGATTTTGGATGTCCATACAAAGAAGACTTTTAATGCTAAATAACATTGTTGTTGATATTTATGGTCCCTATTCGGGAGATTTGTTACAATTTTCTGTCCTGATGACTATTGTCACCTGGAAAAAAGTGAAGGGAAGTTTTTAGGGCAGTGGGAAAACCCCTTTCATCAGATACACCTTATTCAGTGACAACGATCTAAGGTGGGATTCTCTTTCATCCTAAATACTGTTAGGTTTCTGGGAAAAAATATGAAGCAAAAACCTTCCCAGTTGGGACACAGTCATGAAAAAAAATAATGGGTGGGGTTCAGGCCCAGACTGGGAAAAAAAATAGGCCCGGGCATTTTAGACTGAGCAGCCCGGGGGGGGGGGGGGGGCGTGGTGGGGTTAATGATGGGATGTGGGGTGAGAGAAAGAAAGAAAAATAGATACAAAGAAAGATAGATATGGATAGACAGATAGATAGATAGATAGATAGATAGATAGATAGATAGATAGATAGATAGATAGATAGATAGATAGATAGATAGATAGATAGATAGATAAAGATAGAAAGAAAAAAAAGAAAGAAGGGAAGGAAGATAGATAAAGAAAGAAAGAAGGGAAGGAAGATAGATAGATAGATAGATAGATAGATAGATAGATAGATAGATAGATAGATAGATAATAGGGAGAGAGAAAGAAAGAAAGGTGAAGAGAGAGAGAGAGAGAGAGAGAGAGAGAAGGGAATGAAGGGCACCTCTACATCAGTGTACAGTACTCACTCAGAGGCAGGAGGGACTGACTGGATGGATGGATATCAGACTCCATCTTTCCTTTCTGTTTGGCTTTAGCTTGAATCTTCCCGCCCACATCCCTTAGGCAACAGAACAGTGTCTGTCGGAGAGAGTGGGCAGGGCAGATACAGGAGGAGAAGAGGAGAGGAGGGGGAGGAGTAGAAGCAGCTCCTCTCCTCTAACTCGTCGTGCGGGCAGCAGGGGGAGGGGAAAAATGTCAGAGCTGGCTGTGATACGCCCAGCTCATCTCTCTCTGGGGGATCTCTGCTATTAGGTAAACAAGGCGTCCCCTCTCTGCCTGCAACCCCTTGGTACACCCCTGGAGAGACGTGACATGCGGCATGCTGAGGGCCGTTTGTGGGTCGCAACCGGCCCGCGGGCCACTGCGGCCCAGCGGGCATATGCCCAGTTTGCCCTATGGCCAGTCCGGGCCTGGTGGGGTTCCAACCCTTCCCTAATCTATCAAAAACTGCAAGAATTGGAGAAAATTCCATTTCAGCCTAATTTCTTTTTGATGCAAGAGCAGATAAATGTGCCCTTCAGTACACAACACCTTCAAAAACTACATATGCTACAATACTAGTAACATTCATGCCAATTGACACTACAGCATGAGCAGGAGAAAAGTAGGGAAAGCTCCCTTAACATTATGAGTACTGAACTATTCCTACCCAACAGTCATCACTCATGCAAAGTAAAACACACTACTCAAGCTTCAATGATTAGAGCTGGATGCTCAGACAGATGAGCTCAAAGGTATTCTATGATTGTAGTCTTAAAGTACCCCAGTATACATATGTATCGCATATTCTCTGTTGTAAGGTTGTAAATAAAGATATATCTATCTGCTAATGGGTGTTTGCTCTATCAGTCAATAGACACAAGATAACATTGTCAACAAGAATTTGTCTTTTCTACCGTAATGAAGCAATACTGCAGATATTGATTAGTTCCCAGACGATTTAAAAAGTTATTAGCCTGGAATTAGTTCGACTTCATTTTAAGAAGGTATTTGGGGGTAGAAGTAATTAGTGCTCCTAAGATTAATCATTATTGACAGACAGGCAAAGTCCACACAAACCTGATAAAGACAAATATTGGCCCATGTTGAGTCTTACTATTACTACCTGGGACCCAATTTCCTGTACAATGCATAGTTTCTGGAGTTTTCTTTTGGTACATCTTTTTCGAACTGGAAAAAATGAACAACAATGATACGTAAAATAATCAAATCTAATTTAATCCATAGATACTGCATATGATGGCACCTAGAAGATCTGGCTATAAAATAGAACTCTGCAAAGTAATCTTTCCACTTGACTGTTTCCGCGCAATTGTCAGTTAAAGCGACTCAGTGTCGAATCGCAAAAAGTGGCCCGGTCATTTAGCAACAAAATGGTCCGGTGGCTTTAGTGGTTAAATTGGTTTTCGCAGGCTCAAAACCTGTTGCAATTGCCTGGTATACTTTCAAAAGGTGGGTTTCACAGCTATCTGCATCTCTTGCACTTGGTGTATATACAACCCATTTAAGAACAGATTAGGCTGTCAGTCAGTAATACATTAGCTAACACATGCTTGTTGTCATACTTGCTCAATGGGTGTATTATTTAAAAATGATTAGTGAGTTGGGAGATGAGTGGATTTAAAACCAGGGTTACCTGTTTGACCAACTCTTAAGTTAGCCACGCAGGATGAATTGGCCAAAATTCGATCGGTGGGTGGCCCTGTCACCACCCTCCTGCCCAATGCCCTATGGCTGAAAGGAACCAGGCAGAAAATTGTCAGGCCAAACAGTAGCTACATTCAATGCTGTTTGGGCATTTTACCAGCTGGATGGACTAACTGCCAAAAAACAATAGTTGCAGCATGAGATGTGTCCATAGAATCATCATTTTCTTTCCATGAGGCCTCGTACACACGACCGGGTTTCTCGGCAAAAACCAGCAAGAAACTTGCTGTTTTGTTTTTTTTTGCCGAGGAAACCAGTCGTGTGTAAATTTTTCGACAAGGAAACTGTCGAGGAACTTGTCGAGCCAAAAAGAGAGCATGTTCTCTTTTTCCTCGACGGGAATGGAGAAAATTGGCTCGCCGAGTTCCTCGACAGCCTCACAAGGAATTCGACGAGCAAAACGATGTGTTTCGCCCGTCGAGTTCCTCGGTCGTGTGTACGAGGCCTAACTGTGTAAATAGGCTTTTGGTCCTTGTCACTTTAAAAAAGAGAACAAGTGGTCCTCAACATGATCAAGTACATGATTGTTATTGTGCACGCACGCACATGCCCTCCGCGAGCTCCGTGAACCCGACTGCGGGTCCCGATCGCCATAGGGATACCCGCGATCGTCTCACGGAGAGATAGAGCGGGAAGATGCTAATGTAAACAAGCATCTCCCCGCTCTGCCTAGTGACAATGACACTGACACTGTCACTTTAAGAAAGAGGACAAGTGGTCCTCAACATGATCAAGTCCATGATTGTCTGTATGTTACAGTGTAAGCAAAGCCCCCCATCCCATAGTTTGTACAGAACAGAAGCCTCATATCAAAGCAGTTAGCTGAGATTGCTCTTTAAAAGTGCTGCTGATTAAAAAGAAAAAAAAAAGAATCCTTAACACATTCTAAACTTATTTCTACCCCCTACTTTTTCTCCCCTGAGCAATACATTATAAGGTACATTGCCTTTTTTACAGATAGGTTTAATGATGCTTTGCATGGGGCTGAAGGACATGCTGTGTTAAAAATGTGTTTCGGTTAGTTACCATGGCAACTACATGTGGATTTTAAGTATGTTATAATTTAAGAATTCTGTAATAATGAAGTGCTTTGTAGCTTTCTTAGACAATGACCTTTATGTTAGTATAGTACTATGAATATGCATGAGCAGTGCCAAGCTTTAACCCATTGGAAGAAGCAACAGTGATTTCCAGAATTTGGCAGAGAACCTCCACTAACTCTATGGCCCCGTACACACGTCCGAGGAACTCGACGGGCAAAACTCATCGTTTTGCTCGTCGAGTTCTGTGTGAAGCCGCCAAGGATCTTGGCGAGCCAACTTTCCTCATTGAACAACAAGGAAATAGAGAACATGTTCTCCATTTGGCCCGACGAGTTCCTCGTCGGCTTCCTCGGCGAAAAGTGTACACACGACCGGGTTTCTCGGCAGAATACGGCTCCGATCGAGTTTCTGGCTGAATTCTGTCGAGAAACTCGGTCGTGTGTATGGGGCCTATGGGTCACATAGAGGATGTCATGTAAATGTAATGGATGTGTAGAGTAATTACAGGTAACCAGAATGAAAGGGGCGCATAACCTCAATCCTAGCATCCACACAATTTTATTTAAAGGGTGTCTCCAACCAAAAATCATTTTTACCCTTCACAGAAGGTGTGGGAAATCCTGCAGCGGAGACACCTGTCCCAGTGACATGTCCATAGGGAGAATTTCCCTCACTTTGTAGAGATGTCCTCCCATTTCCTGTTGTATCCCCAGAGCACAAGGTAATATAATTTGTTTTGTATTTGGATTAGACAGTAAAAAAAGTTTTGCCTATACATTTTTTTTTTTTTTTTAAATGTTATTGCCAGAATTCCAAAGAAATGGTAACTCCATAATTTGCCATACATAATAATCAGATAGTGTTCCCAACTAATAGAAGGATAACAATATTGTAATCTGTGACACAATATTAGAAAGATAGATCGGTCTCCAGCCAATAAACATTCTATGCCTTCAAAATACTTTGTCCAGCATATCTGTTGTTTTTTTAACAAAAACAGTAAAACATCCTAACATACTACATACAAAAACACAATTGGAGTGTTTAGCGCATAAGCAAAACTCATTGTATAAAAGAGAGAGGTCTCCACACCACCCCTCACCACCATCTAGGCATAGGTGTGCACACAGGGTGTGCCAGGTGTGGCTGGTCACATCATAATCATAGATTTCCCCTGCTGCTTGGCTGTAGAAAAAGGGACTGAGTAATCTCTGTCCCCAGTCCATTTCTCTTTCTCAAAAGTGAGACATCAGGGGCCTGTTTAGACCCCTGATAGGGGGTCCGGCAGAAAGATACGCGGCTGTACGTGAATCTACCCCATACTGTATATATAGGGGTATATTCACGTACGGCGGCGTATCTTTCTGCCGGCGTAGCGCATCCCATTTGCACTACGCCGACGTAAGATAGTGAGGCAAGTACTGTATTCACAAAGCACTTGCCTCCTAAGTTACGTTGGCGTATAGTAAATGGGCTGGCGTAAGCGCGCCTAATTCAAATGAGGAACAGGGGGGCGTGTTTTATGTTAATGAATGGTGACCCGACATGATTGACGTTTTTCACGAACGGAAAATGCGCCGTCCGTGGACATATCCCAGTGTGCATTGCTCCAAAGTACGCCGCAAGGACGTATTGGTTTCTACGTGAACGTAAATTACGTCCAGCCCCATTCACGGACGACTTACACAGACAAAAAAACAATTTCAAAATTCGACGCGGCAACGACGTCCATACTTAACATAGGATATGCCTCCTATAGCAGGGGTAACTTTATGTCGGAAAAACCCTAACGTAAACGACGTAAAAAAATGTGCTGGGCGGACGTAGGTTTCTGAATCGACGTATCTACCTAATTTGCATATTCCTTGCGTAAATCGACGGAAGCGCCACCTAGCGGCCAGCGTAAATATACAACTAAGATACGACGGCGTAAGAGACTTACGCCGGTCGGATCTTAGTCAAATCTATGCATAACTGATTCTAAGAATCAGGCGCATAGATACGACGCCGCACACTCAGAGATACGACGGCGTATCTGGAGATACGCCGTTGTATCTCCGACCTGAATCTGGCCCATACAGTATATGTGTGTGTGTTTGAGCTTTGGGGTGCACACCCTAATGCAATAGGCTGCACACTCCTATGCACCTAGGTATCATCCATAGTTACAGGAAAAGCTTCCCAAAGACACCACATTTTAGTGGACTTCTTTGGGTACCCCCGAACCTCATATGTCTTTCTATATAAAGGGATTTCTGCACAGATCATTACGTTTCATGCCGTTTGCTAATCTTTGTAGTTAAAGAAATACATAAGCTTTAATGTGTTTTTTTTTGCAGCCAGATTCAACAGGTTGTTCATAGTGCATCTGGCAGGCATTGTACCCTTGTTCTCATCAGATTCTGTATTCTGTTTTTGCCTGCTACCCAAATACCCTGCTGTTCTTAGATATACAGAAACTAGTGATGAATAAGTACATCCAAGGATGGATCTATCATTAGGCACAGTAGGTCTGTGCCAATAGGCTACAAAAGCAAAGAGATTACTTTTCTCTATATAGTTATTGGGCACTATTTTTTCTCGTGAAATGTTCCACAAAAGCCAAATAATACCGATGGTTTTTATCGTGTGATGTCAGAATTTTTTTCATGCAGATATGTAAAGTTAACCACATTAATACCGGGCATTTTCACCCCCTTTGTTGCCCAGGGCAATTTTCAGCTTTCAGCACTGTCACGCTTTGAATGACAATTGTGCGGTCGTGCAAAATGGCTCCCAAACAAAATTTACATATTTTTTTCTCACAAATAGAGCTTTCTTTTGGTGGTATTTGATAATTTCTGTGGTTTTTATTTTTTGCGCTATAAACAAAAAAAGACTGACAGTTTTGAGAAAAAACACAATATTTTTTATTTTTTGCTATAATAAATATCCCAATTTTTTTTTTTTTAAACAATTTTTTTTTCTCAGTTTAGGATTATATGTATTCTTCTACATATTTTTGGTAATAAAAAATTGCAATAAGCATATTGTGATTGGTTTGCGTAAAAGTTATAGCGCCTACAAAATAGGGGATAGGTTTTTTTATTTTTTTTATTTTTTACTAGTAATGACGGTTATCTACAATTTTTGTCAGGACTGCGATATTGCAGCAGACAGTTCGGACACTTTTGACACTATTTTGGGACCATTCACATTTATACAGCGAACAGTGCTATAAATATGCACTGATTACTGTATAAATGTGACTGGCAGGGAAGGGGTTAACACTAGGGGGCGATCAAGGGGTTAAATGTGTTCCCTAAGGAGTTATTCTAACTGTGGGGGGAGGGGACTGACTGATCGGTGTCCCTATGTACAAGGGACACACCATCGGTCTCCTCTCCCTGACAGGACGTGGATCTGTGTGTTTACACACACAGATCCACATCCCTGGCTCTGTAACTGCCGATCGCGGGTATCAGGCGGACATCGTGGCTGCCAGACAAGCGCTTTGGCACCCACGTGACGCGGCGTGCGCACGCTCCCTAGTGGCCGGGAGACCCAAGGATGTTATATGACGTCCACCCAGGATGACAGAGACCCCTTGTGGACGTCATTTGACATTAGGCGGGATGGGAAGTGGTTAATGAAAGGTCCACTTTAAATTAAGTACCAACATGTCCCATATTGCTTTAATACTGGGAGCCTAGCCCAAACACCAATCACTTATGACTAACCATCTATATGTTTTCCACAGTACTATTCTTCTTTTACTGCTTGAAACCAGTTAACAGTGGCCGGATTCAGGTAGATTTGCCCCTTAGTTACGGTGGCGCAGGGCAGCGTTTTTGCCTTGCGCCACCGCAAATTTCCTGCGCTACCCGCGATTCACGGAGCAGTAGCTCCTTAAATTGTGTGTGCGCTGTGTAAACTTGCCCTGCGTAAGGGCGCCTAATGTAAATGATCCCGTAGGGGGCGGGAATCATTTAAATTAGGCGCGCTCCCGCGCCGAGCGTAGAGCGCATGCTCCGTCGGGAAACTTTCCCGACGTGCATTGCGGCAAATGACGTCGCAAGGACGTCATTTGCTTCAAAGTGAACGTGAATGGAGTCCAGCGCCATTCACGAATCACTTACGCAAACAACGTAGATTTCAAATTTCGCGACGCGGGAACGACGGGTATTCTTTAGCATTGGCTGCCCCTGCTTTTAGGATGTGCAACCTTACGCGAAACCCGACGTACGCAAACTACATAAATTGCGTACGCAGGGCTCGCGCAACGTTGTGAATCGGTGTTAGTATGCAATTTGCATACTATACACTGAGCACAACGGGAACGCCACCTAGTGTTATAGAAATGTTGAATTTCATATTTGTACCAGGGGAACCATTGGGAAAAATATTAATGTATAAGACAGAGCCACTACTGTACATGCATTTGCTGTCTTGAGAACCAGTTACCGGTGTCAGGTTTTAATTCAATTAGTCACATTGTCCTATTGTTCTGAAGGGAGGCCAGAAACTGCAGGGGCCCTTAGCATACTGGTATGACTACTCTGTCCAAGAATAGCTGCATACCATTTTTATTTACAGCACAATATATTGTCTGATAAGAAGTATCTCCTCATTTGAATTACAAGAATTTCCGGTCATCTCCTGTTTTAGGACCAAATTTAGGACTGTGTTAATCAGATAATAATACCAGGTGTGGGTGTGTATATTAAAAGAGATTCCTTTCACCCTTTGTCTAATTACAAGCCACAATAGGACAGGACGGACATGGCGATACTGGGTGGGTCGGGAGTCTTTAATTGCCATCTTGAAAAGGACACATATTCGACCAATCACAGCAGAGGGGTTTTTTTCTTAATTCTTAGAGGGTATAAAAAATCAGTGCTAGCTTGACTAAGGGACAGACTGGATCATGATCTGACTTGGGAACCTATGTGAAGGACTCTGTAAATATACCCTATAATTTCCTTATTCTCTTCTATAATCTGTTTTTCCCTTTATCCTACTTTTTGTCTTAACCATACTGTTGAATCCTTTACTGCAATCTTCTTGTTTGTATCTTACATGTTATAACTAATACTTGTCTTAACCATACTGTTGAATCCTTTACTGCAATCTTATTGTTTGTATGTTATATGTTATAACATTACTTGTATGTTGTAGGTGTATCAGCGATATTTTCTCTGATCAAAAGTAATATCATTTCTAGTATGGTTATGGGATTAATACAAGTTTCTTTTTCTGTATAATAAACTAATTATTTTCTTTTTCCACTGCTATGGTGTGTTTTAATTTTATATAGACAACAGGTTATTAACCAATCATTTTTATGTATCATTAATCATTTAAGTGAGGTGTAAACTGAGCTAACACATTTGGTGCTCCAGTGTGAGGAAGCTTGACGTTTTGGGCCATTAGGATTTCTTGTGTGGAGCACAGAACAGAACCAGACGAATCTAACTCCAAACAAGGTAAGCATTTTTTTTACTCTGAACACCCAGACTAGCAAGCTTCTGTGAACATTGTTTATAGGTATATAACCTTTTGTCTGTACTAACAAACTTTGATGAGACTGATATGAACAGTATAAGTAAAATAAATTATACTGAGAGTGTATGAGAAGACATCCTGTGTGATAGGCCAAAATTGCAACAGGGTGTCAGTGTGAATGATATGGGCTCTGATTGGACGCTTGAAGGCAGTGAAAAAAATTGGAATCTGGGCCTTTCTGCTGACAAGCGCTTCCGATTGACCCTTGTATGAGTCTAGGTCAAGACGCTTCCCAATCTTTGAGATTGAATTGCACCTGTGGGCCTAGGTCACCCTGAATTGTCTGGATGTATGTGAATCTATCTTTCCGTATAAATTACTAACTGGATGTTGTAAGCGGTGTAATAAGATCTGCAAACACTGACTATATTGTAACTGCTAAAAATCATTATTAGGTAAGCGTCAGTTAAATTAGTGCAATTAGGTGCCTCTTGCACTGCAAGCAATCATAACAATCTAATAAGTAAGCATTTCTTTTAGAATATTGCAGAAAAGTTCACGGGAGGACAACTAATTTAGTTGGGAAAATCCCCGGGCTAACTTTTTGAAGGACTATAGTCAGTCATTGTTCTGACAAGTAGTGAAAAAAAGATCAGCAGAGGGGCAGTACCGGTCCACTCAATCAGGGGTCAAAGCGTAGCTAGCTTTGGGAAAAAGCGACCTATAAGGGTTTGCGGGATCAGCTCAAAGTCCTTTCGTCTGTAAAAGGATGGGAAATCAAATCGCTTCAAAACGGAGGTCAAACAGAGGGGAACCGTACCATTTAACTCCGAAGGAAGAAATGATAGATAAATATGGACTGTGACGGTATTGGTATGATATCCCCGTCAACGTTCCCTTCTTCCCATAACGACAATCACCCCAATATTCCACGAGGAGGGATATCCCTGGAATCGCCCAGAAAGCCACACATGAGACAAGCTTACTGCTGGAACAAGACACTTTATTGACACAGAAACTCAGCTTATATGTGGTTACAGCCTGTTAGGAACGCCCCCCTCACACAGTGGGGTTTCCCATACAGATTATAGGAGACAAGTCGGAGCCGACCATGCAGACATGTTTCTTTAGATAAAGACATCAGCGGAGTTAATTACTAGGTGTAACAGCCTGACCACAATGAAGCAATCAGAATAATTAACATGAGCCCCTTATCTAATCATTGTAAACAGTAAGGCCGGTCTCCTTCCCACACACAATAAATCAATTACCATTTGAACTAGGGAGCTGGCTGAGGAAGGGTCATTAACATGTCAATAGCTTGTGACACATGAACCAAGCAGGGAGATTTACACTGACATCCTTCACAATGGCCCCCCTTTTTCTCCCTGCTCCGGCAAACCCGGTTGGACCTTCCCTGGTCCAGTAGGGTTGACGGGTTCAGAGCTTTTAGTCCGAGGTTAACTCCGTTTGGCGTGACTGACCTCCATTGGTAACTGCTTCCGACTCAGGTATGCCACCGGGTCGTCAGATCACACGCCGGTCAGTCCCCAAGTCTTTGTGCGATCTGCAAAGTCACCAGAAGTCAGTGTGAAGACAGCGAATGGGTCTGTGCGCCGCCGTCTAGGTGTCCCGCTATGGGAGGGGGCAAGTTATGGCTCTGAAGTGACAATCGCAGGAGATTCATAAAAAGAAAAAGTTATATTTGTTGAAATGCTGTAGCACTGGTGCTCAGAGTCCGGGGGGGGAGAGGGGACTCAGAGCCCCATAAGGTCAGCCACCCCCTGCTCCCTCCGCAGCCGCCGGTTCTCCTCTTTGAGCTTCTCCAGCTCCATCTCCAGTTCATGGAGCCTGGGGGGGTCAGCCCGCTGTGACCTCAGGTGGTTGTTCTCCTCCTCCATGCGGCTTATGCACTCCTCCAGCTCTATGTACTCACGGATCAGATCCTGCTTGCTCATGTCCTGCAGGCTCTCCACGTGGTCCTTCATCATCAGGAACTGGGTGGTGGTGTAAGGGGCCACCGGTGGGCCCTTGGCGAACATCTCGGCCCGCATCTGGGGCGCCCGCTGCGATTCCATCTCCTCCAGTCGCTTCTTCTCCTCCCAGGTCCGCTGGTTATATGACTTCCAGGACCTCTTCTTCTTGGAGGGTAGCTGGCGGTGCCTCTTTCTGCCCAGCTCCCTCCAAGGCCCCTCCGGCTCATGGCGGTCGCCCATGACCAGCTGACAATGGTGTTCCCTGTTGTCCGTAATAACAGATTGTACCATGAGGGCTTCGTAAGGGGTGCCCAATGGTTCTTCCTGACCCAGCTCCTGGGGATCCCAAGCCGAGTCTACACAATGGGCTGCTGCTGGTGGGCGGTACCCCGGTTGAGACCAATTTGACCTGGTGTTGTCGTTCATGGGGCAATTCTGCTTGAAGTGACCCAACTGTTTGCACCGGAAGCAGCGTTGTTCGTTGTCCTCCTGGCGTGGGTAGCGAGGGCTAGATGTCATCGGTCTGTTAGGCGGTTGGTATCTAGCGGCTGGTGGGTGTGAGGGCGCCATTGGTTGTGGAGGTTGTACCCGTGGTGTGACCTGGTTTGTCTTGCGAGTATCCGCATATTCATCCGCCAACTTCGCGGCCTCTGGTAGAGTCATGGGCCTGCGATCTCTCACCCAATCTTTGACGTCCGTCTGGATGTGATTGTAAAATTGCTCCAGGAGCATTAGTTGCAAAATGTCCTCTGCGGTGGTGGCCTGGCTGCTGTTAACCCAGTTAGAGGCCGACAGGGACAGCTGGCATGCCCATTCCGCGTAAGAGTCTTTCGTGGTTTTGCGTGAGTCCCTGAACTTCTGTCGGTGGGACTCTGGGGTTACTGCATAACGAGCCAGGAGCGCTTCTTTAACCCGGGCGTAGCTATGGATATCCTGATCTGGCACGGTCCGGAAAGCATCAGAAGCTTTGCCTGACAGTTTGCCTGACAATATTGCAACCCACTCTCTTCTAGCAATTCGGTGCAGGTTACATTGTCGCTCAAAATCCGCCAGGTAGTTATCAATCTCACAGTCCTTTTCATCAAAAGCTTTAAAAGCGCTAAACGGAATCTTCCTTGCGTTTGCTGTGCTGTACTCACTGTTCGTAGAAGGTGCGGCTGCTTGTTGGACTGCTGCCAGTTTTAACTGTAGCTCTGCGTCCCTTATTTCTTTAGCCTTCTGGAGTTCTGCGTCCCTTATTTCTTTAGCCTTCTGTAGCTCTGCGTCCCTTATTTGTTTAGCCTCCTCCGCTAACAGGTCCATCACTTTCAGAACCACATCCGGCGTTGGGTTCGGGCCGAACCACGCTAGCTTCTCTCTCATTAGCTTGTTGTTTGGTGACTCCTCCTGAATCACTGGTGTCTCCATCTCTTGTACTGCTGGCGTTGCTGCAATCCCGTCCTCCTGGTCTAGCTCCATTAATTCTGCTATGATGACCCGCTTGGTTTTGTTGCTAGCGATCCTTCCACGAACTTCCAGTAGTTCTTCCAGTGTCTGCTTGGAATCCGGGTGTGAAGGGGAATAGAAGGGAAGATCCCGCTGCTACCAACCAATTGTGACGGTATTGGTATGATATCCCCGTCAACGTTCCCTTCTTCCCATAACGACAATCACCCCAATATTCCACGAGGAGGGATATCCCTGGAATCGCCCAGAAAGCCACACATGAGACAAGCTTACTGCTGGAACAAGACACTTTATTGACACAGAAACTCAGCTTATATGTGGTTACAGCCTGTTAGGAACGCCCCCCTCACACAGTGGGGTTTCCCATACAGATTATAGGAGACAAGTCGGAGCCGACCATGCAGACATGTTTCTTTAGATAAAGACATCAGCGGAGTTAATTACTAGGTGTAACAGCCTGACCACAATGAAGCAATCAGAATAATTAACATGAGCCCCTTATCTAATCATTGTAAACAGTAAGGCCGGTCTCCTTCCCACACACAATAAATCAATTACCATTTGAACTAGGGAGCTGGCTGAGGAAGGGTCATTAACATGTCAATAGCTTGTGACACATGAACCAAGCAGGGAGATTTACACTGACATCCTTCACATGGACCTTGGGTTGTGAAATATATAAAAGATTGGGATCAGTGGACAGGAAAGCAATATTCGAAAAAGGGTACTTTCAAGCCAAGCGCTTGGGAAGCCCTGTGGTACCGTCACCACGGGAAGATGATACGAACAAATGAGAAAGATGCTTGGAGTGCCTGGATGGTAGAATCCATGAATAGAGCCGATGATGTGAATATTTTCACAGTCGGAGGTAAGGAGAAAACACACAAAATGATGCTGAGAAGTAATGACAAGCAGGGAGAGCCACCTATCCAGAGTAGTGACAGTGACGAACAGGAAGAGGATGGGGCAGTGTCAGGAGTGGGGCCTTATGCAATTGCCAGGTCCTGGTTGGAAAAATGTTTAAAGGCTGAGAGGAATTGTCACCTATCAGCAGATGACAAAACCAGGAAGCCACAACTCGCGGCCCAATTTGACACCCCATTAAAAACCCAAAATGAATCACAGAGAAACTCTTCCTGTGAAGCATGGAAACAAAAGGAGGGAGATAGCGTAGCCCGCCAGGGGAAGGGAGTGATGGACCCAAGGGAGAAAATATTCCCCAGTTCCAGAGATCATATACCATCAAAAGGGATACCCTCTTCTTCTTTGACAGAAAAACCTCCCGAATACAGTAATCCTCCATTTACTGGCTGCGAACCAACATTCTCCCCTAGACAGCAGTTAACAAACAATTCCGCTGCTACAAGCAACACTGGCAGTTCTGCTACAGGGCACACTGCCTATGTACCTTTATACCCCCAAGTAACTAGCACCCCACAACAAGGACCTATGTGGGGTCACTCTAATGAGGAAAGAATGTCACCCAATGTGGGCACACCTGTATACCATGGAACTGTTAATGCCACGCTTCAGGGCACTTTGCAATTGGATAAAGTGCCCCCACATGGCAGCAACAATCATCCGCAGTCTTGTTGGGAACCTATGACAGAATCCCAAAAGACCAATCAACAACTAATATCTTTTCCGGATGACACATCTGTCTATCCTGTAAGAGAACAGGTGGTTTATGACAACAGCGGGAGGTCCACTGGAAGAATGATACATCATGTACCATGGACTCCCTCTGAGATGAAGGGATTTCTGAGTGTTATCCCCCATCCAAGGACAGATCCCGTTAAATTTGCCAAAGAACTGCTGGACATCCAGGCCAGCTACAATGCAAACTGGGGTGACATGCTTCAAATCATGAAAAGGGTTTGTGGAGATGGGGACTTTGATGAAATCCTCATTAAAACTAATATTCCAAGAACCCTGTATATGGACTCCAGCCAGCAAGGAGATATGCTCACGAAGCAATTAGCACAGTTGATTAAAACCATCTATCCTCCCCAGTCTTGGACCAAGGTGTCAGGAGTGATCCAAGGTCCAAAAGAAGATTGTATGACATACTACAATCACTTTAAACAAGCTGTGGAATCGGCGGGTGGGGACATTACTAACAGTGCCCTATCACCCGTATTGATACATAGCTTCATTACCGGGTTGAGAGGAAACATCAGGGAAAAATTGATGACTGCAAATCCAGACTGGAGAGATAAGCCACTCTCCTCTTTGTTGTCACTTGCCACGGCTATTGAAAGGAATATAGCAGATTGGGAGTCACAAAAACCTCAAAAGATCTGCCTTGTCACCGATCAGATGAACAGTGCAGATCTTGACCAGAAACCGAGATGGAAACCGGTTTGTTACAACTGCCGCAAGCCCGGTCATTTCAAAAAAGATTGTACAGCTCCAAGACGAAGTAGGCAACCACGACACGAGAGTGAATCTGAAAAAGACCTCAAGTGACGGGGAGAGCTCCCGGTGTTACCTGTAATTTCGACCAATGAGCAAGGTAGTGCTTATGTACAGATGAAATTAAATAATCAGACCCTAAGGCTCTTAGTTGACACCGGTGCTGCCCGGACCATATTAAAATCCAGTGAAATAAATCTTCCCATTCGAAAAACCGTGAGAGGGGTTGGGCTAGGGGGTATAGTATACCCCCTATTGGAAACCACTCCCACAAAAGTTCGAATAGGACCTTTTCAAACTGAAGCTTCACTGCTCTTGAGCAATTCAGTTCCTTGCAATTTGCTGGGAAAAGATTTGCTCTCCCAAATGAGGGCCCAAATACATTTTTCTGAGGATGGAGTGGAAGTAAACATCCCTTCTGATTCTGACCAACCCCAAATGGAAGAAACCTGGGATAGTATCATTGCTTTGTGTAACTTGGAACTGGACGCAAGTTTCACAGAGAGCTTGCCTAGTGATTTAGTTGAAGGCACCAATCCCGATGTTTGGGCTACAGAGGGGAACACGGGACTTATGATCCGCTGCCCCCCTGTTAGGATCAAGCTAAAACCAGATGCTATCATTCCTAGGTTACCTCAGTATCCATTAAAATTGGCCCAATTGGAGGGAATTAGAGACCAAATTGTACACCTCCTGAAAGAGGGTATACTGGTGAAGGTGAGTTCACCCGCTAATACCCCATTATACCCTGTGAAAAAACCAGGCCGAAACGTGTACCGGATGGTACAAGACCTGAGAGCAATTAACAAAATCATCCAAGAGGATGCTCCGGTGGTACCAAACCCTCACACTATTCTGAGTAACATCATTCCTTCTAACCAATATTTCACAGTTATGGATTTGAAGGATGCCTTTTTCACGGTACCACTCCACCCTGACTGTCAGTACCTCTTTGCCTTCAGCTTTGAACGGCAACAGTATACCTGGAGTAGATTGCCCATGGGCATGGTATCTAGCCCAAATGAGTACAGCAAAGCTATGAAAGAATGCCTGGACAGGTGGCACTGCCCAGAGGATACCACTCTACTCCAATATGTGGATGACTTGCTGATTGGAGGCAACACGAGAGAGGCATGCAGAGATGCAACTATCTCCTTGTTAAATCACATAGCAGAGGAGGGATGCCGAGTATCCCCCGCCAAATTACAATACAACATGGACCGAGTTGTGTTCTTAGGTCATTGCATCTCCCAAGGGAGAAAACACCTGACTCAAGACCGAAAGAAGGCTATTCTGAATAGCAAAATGCCACAAAATGCAAAACAATTGAGGGGGTTCCTAGGATTGGTTGGATATTGCCGACAATGGATACCAGAAATGTCCAATGTTTGTAAACCACTCTATGACTCTGTGAACACACAGGGGAAACTGGAACTCAGTGAAGGGCAAATGCATGCTATTCAGACCTTGAAGGCTGCAATCAGCGAAGCACCTGTTTTGGGCTTGCCAGATTATACCAAGGGATTCAGGCTCTACTGTCACGAGTCCAGAGGCCACGCTGCTGGAGTTCTGACGCAGGACCATGGAGGACATGACAAGCCAATTGGCTATTACAGTTGTCAGATTGACACTGTTGTCAATGCGATGGCACCCTGCCTGAGGGCAGTAGCTGCAGCTGCAGAGATGCTGACTAAAACTGCAGACATTGTGCTAGGGAACCCATTGGAGGTTTACGTACCTCATGAGGTCCACGTGGTCATGCAGAACTTGACAACAAAACACATTTCATCAGCGAGATTGACCAGATATGAACTGGCACTTTTAACGCCCACAAATATTACCCTCAAAAGGTGTGCAAAATTAAATCCAGCTACATTGCTACCAGAGACAGTACAAGATGAACTAGAAAGCCATGACTGCAATGCAGAAATGGAGGATCATTATCTGGAAGCGCAGAGAGTAAGAGATACCCCCATTCCCAATGCGGACCTCACTGTGTTTGTAGACGGGTCCCGCTTCTATACTGAAGAAGGGCACCCTGTTACGGGATATTCTGTGGTCACCAAGGATGAAATCCTTTTCCAAGGAAAATTACCTGGGCATCATTCCGCCCAGGTGGCAGAGCTTATGGCTCTCATGCAGGCTTGCATAGTAGGAAAAGATAAAAGGCTCAATGTCTACACTGACTCAAGATATGCGTATGGAATATGTCACGATTTTGGCCAGATCTGGAAATTACGTGGATTTCTGACCACCTGTGGAAAACCTATCAAACATGGTGAGCTCATTAAGAAAGTCCTTGAGGCACTTTGGTTCCCCGAGGAAATAGCAGTTCTAAAATGTGCAGCACACACCAGAGGCACGGATGAGGTTTCACTTGGGAATGCTAAAGCAGATGTTGCGGCAAAGGCCGCTGCTGTAACTGGCACCGAGTCTGTGGAAGTCTTCATAGCCACACCTTGCTCTGACAGTCCTGATCAGGTAGATTTGACTGTCCTGGCGAACTTGCAAAGGCAAACTGATGAAAAGACAAAGCAGAAGTGGCAAGATCAGGGATGTAAAGAAACTACTGGACTTTGGGCCCATGAGGATGGAAGGTACTGTGCCCCTCCAGCACTGTATCCATATTTGGCAGAGGCATCGCATGGCCCTTCTCATCTATCCAAAGGAGCAATGGTCTCCACAATCACATCTCACTGGGTGGCCCCCGGATTCACCACTGTTGCAGAGAGATTCTGTCAAGGGTGCGAAACATGTCAGAAACATAATCCTGGGAGGCTGGTCAAAACCCCAACTAAACACTTGCCCAAAGCACAGTATCCTTTCCAAAGACTGCAGATTGATTACATTCAATTGCCAAAATGCCAACAATTTCAATATGTCCTAGTGTGTGTAGACATGTTTTCAGGATGGGTAGAGGCCTGGCCGGTAGCCAAGGCGACGGCATCAGTCACTGCAAAGAAACTCTTGCAGGAAATTGTGTGCAGGTATGGCCTAATGGAGACTGTAGAGTCTGATCAAGGGAGCCACTTCACAGGCCAGGTGATGGCTGAGGTTATGGGAGGACTCCAAATTGAACAGAAGTTCCATACTCCCTATCACCCACAGGCGTCGGGAAAGGTAGAAAGATATAATGGGGTGATTAAGAATAGGCTAGCAAAAATTTGTGAAAATACGGGCCTCACCTGGGTGCAAGCTCTCCCTCTGGTTTTGAAATCCATGCGACATACTCCTAGAGGTCCAGAAAAACTGTCTCCATTCGAGATATTGTTTGGAAGACCCCCAATGACAGGATTGTTTTTCCCACAAGAAATGACATTAATGCATTGTTCCTTAAAAATGTATGTGCAGGAATTACACCAGCAGCTCACTAAGTTGCATGCCAAAGTGTTCTCTTCTATTCCAGACCCAAATTCTGACGGTAAATCCCACTCCTTACAACCTGGAGATTGGGTGGTGATCAAGAAATTTCAACGAAGAGGACTGGAGCCCAGGTTTGAGGGTCCCCACCAGGTATTGCTGACCACCCCCACCTCAGTAAAGGTAGAGGGAAAAATCTCTTGGATACATGCTTCTCATTGCAAACGAGTTCAGAAGGAGGTTTAGGGAATCGGGTGGAATGGGCACGTTCCCCCTGTTATTAGGTATACTCAGCAGGTATGTTCTCAGTTCTGCTCAAGAACTAACAGCTCCTATGACACCAGCCACATTTTTAGAGGGACCAAAGCCAGTACCCTGGACTCCACCGGGGGAGTATGGGGAATGGGGAATTAAACCTGAGGGGTGGAGTCCCACACAGATCCATAAGGCAGAGTGCAAACACGGACGAGTACTTCCCCGATACCCAATGTACTTTCATGGGTATATACTCATTCATGCCATAGCAGGGTTGGGATTTGATGGGTCCTTCCTAGAACATACCACTGGCCTCGACCCACACCCATACAGATTTCATACTGCCCGTGGGGACATTAAGGCCGGGAATCTATTAGATAGGCTTTGCAGTCTTACATATAGAATGGCCAATCTTCGTGACCGGGTAAGAATACAGCAGGTGGTGAAAGATAAACCTGACACCATAATGTATGTCACCTATCACATAGATGAGGACATTGCCTTATGTGAAGGGGATTGGGACCCCAAGGATAGATTATGTCTTATCCCCGGAATTTTTCCTGAGACCTCAAATGACAGCCAAACTACCAAAAGAATGTTTGTAGATCTTGATACCGAGACCTATGAAATGTCCATAACTAATTTAACCAAGGGGTCAGATACATGGAGGGTAAAATGCAAACAGAGCAGAGTATATCCCATAGATCCCACAGGGGAGAACTATGAAGGATGGTACATAGTTTACATCATCTTTAATCAGGGGAAAGAGAAAGAACATAAGAGGTACTATTATGATTTCCCCGAACTTGTTCAAGGGTCACTAGCGGACAAGTGTTTCCACCCCGAGGAGGGAACCCTTGAGATTCTGATCACTAAACATCCCACCTATGATAGGAAGACACATCCACTAAACTACTTGTCAAAGAAAAAGGTTGTACTGCAGTTGAATTGTAGTACCACCAATCAGGCCATATGGTACGAACGAGCGAATGTGACTCTCTCTACCAAATATACAAACACCGTAATCTTAAAAATTAGGACCGATGCTAAAAACAAACAGTACGAGGTCATGGATTTACAACCACGACTGTCCATACATGCCTTTGTGTTGCAGGTAATGAGGGATACCTGTGTCCCCGAGACAGAGGGTCACTATTTTATCGACACCGCTTACTGGCCCCCAACTCAATCCTTGGCTTTTAACAGTCCAAACCCATGGAAGTGGGATGTCTTATGCAACGGGGTGGATCTGCCTAGTGTGAATGAGTGGATGAATGGAAGGCCAATGAATGAAGAAATGAGAGGCGTGCATATGACTGTGGACTGGCAAGACCCCCAAGGATACGATCTGGATCTAGACTTACATCTAGATGGCCCATTTGTGTGGCCATTCTGCAACGCATTTGACGAAGGCTGTTGGACCTTTAGGCAAATGACAAAGCTTAAGAGTGATGAACTGTTGCCCGGAATCAGTACCCCAGTTATGGATCCTAAACGTTGGTATCCCTGGAAAGGGCGAGGAAAGATCTGTGTGACAGTAGTACGGGTACCCAATGAGTTAGATGTTCTTGTGCCGGCAAAAATTAGTTCGGACTCCTGTAAAGCCCCTATAGTGAAGGCTGCAGATCTAGTCAGCCCTTTACTCTCCTCTCACTGGACAGTACTAACAGAAACACAATTTATGTTATACACATGGAGGATAACCTTATCTGACTTCCGAGTTGATAAATGGGATCAACGGTGTGCAGCCTTCATAAAGAATCAGGTATACATGTTAAAGGAGTGGATGCAATCGGGATATTCAGAATATTCCCCCAAGAGAGCAAAGAGAGACGTAATAGATACTGCCTTAGGAGCAGGAGGGGTTGCCCTGAGTAGCCTAAACACAATGGATTTAGAGGTACTCAGAAACAAGCTAGGAGGGTTGGCACAGCATGTGGGGGAAGGGGTTGAGGTGCAGCTAGATGTGAATCATATTCTTGAAAATCTACAACATGCTCATATTGATGCTACTGCCTCATTGTCTGAGATAATGAAACAGAAGTTCACCGGACTGATAGCAGGATTATCCAAGGTACAGGAAGACATCCAACTTGCTTTATCTTGCACCCAGGTACAATCAGAACTGTCCCAGGATCTCAGAGTAATGATCGCTTCTTTTTCAGCAGGACAATTTCCACTAAATTTGAGAAAACAAGCAGGTAGGGTAGTATCCAAGTTTGCTATGAGTCATATGGATTGGTGGATGACTCAATTCCATGGCTGCCAAAACCTGACTTGCACAGTCTCATCCCTGATTCCGGTCGCCGGGACTGAACATCGTGCTTATACCACAGTTAATTTGGGTACTATCCTATCGGGCACTACGGTGTTACACCCCCGAGTCCATCATGATCTGATGGTTTATGAGTCCAAACAACCTCAAATGATTGATACGGATGGGTGCTGGAGGAAGGAAGGGGTGGTATTATGTCAAGGGAAACAGGATAGGATCATGAGACAACAATGCTGGCACAAAGAAGGGTCATGTCTCATGGATGCCGAGGAATTGTCCCAACCTTATGTAAAATACTTGGGGCAAGGGTATTGGTGCTGGTATCAAATGTCCAATGATGCTCTATATTCGGCCTACGGGTTGAACTGTACTCAACGGGGTACATTACCTCAGGGAGTCTACTGTACATCTTCCCCGGTCCTGGGAATAGATATAGCCGGGACACAAGGACGTACCCCTATTACCCCAGAGAAAAGGCTTGATATCAAACCTGACACCCCCATACATCTACAGAAACTTCCTCTGGGATTTGGGGCTGAGTTAAAGGCTTGGCTGGTAGATTTTGGACAACAGGATGAAATATTAAATGTGCTGAAAGATGCTGAGAAACAAGCCACTATACGACTCACCCATGATCAAAATAAGTTGATCCAAGTATCCCACGCTTAAGAGGAAGACGCTAAGATTTCCTGGTGGGAAAGTATATTTGGGTATAGTCCTAACGCGTCAGCGTTCCTAAACATTTTGCTCCACCCTGTCGTTGTCCTAATCTGTGTAGCTCTACTGCTCTCCCTGATGCAAGTAATGATGTGCATTACTATCAGGAGAATGAACGCCAAAACTATGAGAATGTGCACCTCAACGAGGTATCTTCTCTCAAGGAAAAGCCACTAACTCAGAAACAAATTTCTGAAGAAGCCAGTTCCAATCCAGACCAGTACAAATGTACCGTTTTTTTATACTCCTAGTTTAAATTTTTATCATGTTCGTGTAATAATTTTTAGTAATTTTTATTTCTATTTTTTATTTTTATTTTTGTACTCATTTTTTATCCATTACAATTTTTTACTTTTAATTTTTATACATTTTTTTTTTTTTTTTAATTTTTTGTAAAAGTTTTTTCTTCTTCATTTTTTTTCTTTCTCGGTTTTATATAAATTTTTAGTAATTTTGAATACATTTTTTTTCTCATTTCTCATTTTTATCAGTTTTTTTGTTGTCCGTTTTAATTTTTATATTTTTTCTCTCATTTTTCTCCCTGAAGGGTTATGGTTATAATTTTTTTACTTTTAATTTTTTAAAGTTTTTCATTATTATTTTTCTTTAGTTATTTTTTTTCCTCTTATTTCATTCAGGTGAGAAAGGTTCCAAAAGTTTTGAACTTTTTCCACCTGAAGGGGGGAGTAGTGCATAGACCTGGAAGAGGAAAATAGTAAATAATGCAGTGTTTTTAATTGCCCTCTTGTTGGAGAACTATATATTATTTTTTATTATTTTTCTTTGGTTTGGGGAAGAGCCTCTAAAAAAAATTTTTTTTAGTAAGAAGTACAGTCGGGTTGGACTAAATTCTAAAAAGTTTCTTGGCAACCATTGTTTAGTCGCTCCTTTTTAATATTTTTTATTTTTGTTTTTAACCCGACTTGTACATTATTAAGTGACCATGATCATGATCACCTGTTGATCACCAATAGGGCAGAAGAGTCTATTTTTTTTTTTTTTTTTTTTTTGTTTATTTTTTTGTGTTTTGTTCTTGTTTTTTTGTAAGAGAGGACCCTAGAACTATATTTTTTTCCTGTTGATCTAGGAATAAGCCTCTTCAATTTGTAATAATAACGTGCGGTCAGGTTTACCCAAAGTCTATAAATTTAAATCATCATCTCTCTCGTTATTATCTGTGTACCTGACCAGCAAAAATACCACCGATTACTAGTAGGAGAGAGGAGTCGTTTTTTTGAACGGAACAATGTTCTATTTTTTATTTTTTATTACGTTTTTTGAATACCGATTCAATGCTCTTTAACAATCGAAAGTGGAATCTAAACTGGAGAGCTTGGTTGGAGCAGCATTAAATCTGTAGTTTTTATTTTTTTGTTTTTTTCTATTCTCCATATTCTTTTTCATTACTCACCTCTCTTCCTTTCCTCCTTTAATTTTATGCTCTCTAAGTTTTTATTTTTTGGCTTCCATCATACATCTTCTCAGGATAATGTAACTAGAACTTCAGTCATATTTTGTTTTTAAGGCACGTGAGCATTCCTGCCCGCCAGTGCCATATTGTATCCCTGGACATCCAGGTTTTCATGTCTTAAAGTAATTCTATCTACGGCTTTATAGTTATAAAGGCCACCCCACGGCTCCTGTCTGACATTCCTCCAATAACTGTACACTGACGTTCTCCTTTCTCCTTTTGTATTCATACATGACTGTCTGGAGGCCCACCCAACCACCACCTGAAGAAACAACGACAACCAAGTCATTTTTCTTTTAGAAGACAAACGTGCCATGAATAAGACACTCCGAAACCCTTCTTCACCATGCTGGAAAAGTGCTGCCTCGCGGTCCGATCCAATGGTGACAATCAGAACACCATCTTTCCAAGATACAGGACTAAATATATAAGGATCCCGCCATCAATGTTGGAATTCCACTCCTCCAATGCAGAGGGGCGATGAAACATTGCCGTACAGACACTCAGGGTTCGGATCGGAAGTCTCAAAGGCACCAGGACTGTCTCAAGTCTACCTTGATGAGTTACGACGAGTTCAAGAAAGGAAAAGGCCGCAGTGGTGGTGGGGGGAAGGGTCGGGGCTTCCGGGCCGTTGTGTGTGGGTACTGGATCATTGAAGGAGGATATAAGTTCAATAATGAACTTGAGGGGGTACTGTTATAGAAATGTTGAATTTCATATTTGTACCAGGGGAACCATTGGGAAAAATATTAATGTATAAGACAGAGCCACTACTGTACATGCATTTGCTGTCTTGAGAACCAGTTACCGGTGTCAGGTTTTAATTCAATTAGTCACATTGTCCTATTGTTCTGAAGGGAGGCCAGAAACTGCAGGGGCCCTTAGCATACTGGTATGACTACTCTGTCCAAGAATAGCTGCATACCATTTTTATTTACAGCACAATATATTGTCTGATAAGAAGTATCTCCTCATTTGAATTACAAGAATTTCCGGTCATCTCCTGTTTTAGGACCAAATTTAGGACTGTGTTAATCAGATAATAATACCAGGTGTGGGTGTGTATATTAAAAGAGATTCCTTTCACCCTTTGTCTAATTACAAGCCACAATAGGACAGGACGGACATGGCGATACTGGGTGGGTCGGGAGTCTTTAATTGCCATCTTGAAAAGGACACATATTCGACCAATCACAGCAGAGGGGTTTTTTTCTTAATTCTTAGAGGGTATAAAAAATCAGTGCTAGCTTGACTAAGGGACAGACTGGATCATGATCTGACTTGGGAACCTATGTGAAGGACTCTGTAAATATACCCTATAATTTCCTTATTCTCTTCTATAATCTGTTTTTCCCTTTATCCTACTTTTTGTCTTAACCATACTGTTGAATCCTTTACTGCAATCTTCTTGTTTGTATCTTACATGTTATAACTAATACTTGTCTTAACCATACTGTTGAATCCTTTACTGCAATCTTATTGTTTGTATGTTATATGTTATAACATTACTTGTATGTTGTAGGTGTATCAGCGATATTTTCTCTGATCAAAAGTAATATCATTTCTAGTATGGTTATGGGATTAATACAAGTTTCTTTTTCTGTATAATAAACTAATTATTTTCTTTTTCCACTGCTATGGTGTGTTTTAATTTTATATAGACAACAGGTTATTAACCAATCATTTTTATGTATCATTAATCATTTAAGTGAGGTGTAAACTGAGCTAACACACTAGCGGCCATCGCTAGATTGCAGCCTAAGATATGCGTGGCATAAGAGCCTTATGCCACGCAGATTTTAGGCTGCAGTCGGCGTTACGATGTTCCTGAATCAGGAGCATTCGTAACGCCGGGGCAAGTAAGCAATTGCGCTGTGTAACCTATGGTTACACAGGCGCAATTGCTTCTTGAATCTGGGCCAGTGTCTAGAAGTGTAAGTGCCTTTCCATTTCCTCTGCACTTTGTAGTTTATGTGTACAAATTGACCCTTCTGAAAATCAGAGGATTCTTGGGTAAATTTCAAGTTCTTGGCGATATACTTGGTTTCCCTTGTTCATTCAGCTTCTCTATGTAAATTATTAATCATCTTGTTTAACACCACCCTGCAATGTCAACCCTGTTGAAACTCTTGATTTCATCTTCAAAAGGCATTTGTATAGCCTGAAGCAGAGGAGAACACAGTAAAGAGTTATAACGAGAAGTCTCCCTCACAGACAGACCAGTCTGCATCAAGAGGTCATGCACTTAGAATGGAAAGGGAAAAGGCTCACAGCACACAATGATTCTTACACGACAAGACAAAGAATATTTCAAAAGATAAAAAAGAACTCTATAGTAAAAGGAAATCTTCAGCTATTTTTAGATGCTTATGCATTAAAAAAAAAATGTACCGTATATACTCGAGCATAAGCCAAGTTTTTCAGCCCTTTTGTTAGGGCTGAAAATACCCCCCCCCCTGGCTTATACTCGAGTCAGTGTACCTGAGGGGCTGCGGGCGTCCATTTTTTAAAACTCGTGGCTTCCTCCTGGTCCCGTCCCGTGATAGGCGTTCGACACTGTTTTCAGTGTTCCGCCTATCACGGACCTTCTCTTGTCCGAAGAATTAAAGAATGTCCGTGATTGGCGGAACACTGAACACAGTGTCTGCTGAGAAACTGAGTCCGAGGATGAAAGAACGTCCGTGATTGGCGGAACACTGAACACAGTGTCTGCTGAGAAACTGAGTTTGAGGATGAAAGAACGTCTGTGATAGGTGGAACACTGAACACAGTGTCAAAAGCCTATCACGCAACGGGACGGGACCAGGGGGAAGCCACGAGTTTTAAAAAATGGACGCCCGTAGGCAGCCTGTCAAGAATTTCAGGTATGCTGCAATGGGCACAGTAGGGTTGTAATGGACACAGTAAGGTTGTAATGGGCACAGTGAGGTTGTAATGGGCACAGTGAGGTTGTAATGGGCACAGTGAGTTTGGGCACAGTGAGGCGTGCACATGGGGACAGTGAAGCATGCAAATGGGCATTGTTGACCCTCTTTTCTGCTTACAGTAACTGCTGCATTTCTTACCCTAGGCTTATACTCGAGTCAATACGTTTTCCCATTTTTTTGTGGTAAAATTAGGTGCCTCGGCTTATACTCGGGTCGGCTTATACTCCAGTATATACGGTAATACTTTTCCACAAAACACAGCATGCACTACAACATCCTGAATACATTACAATCAGCTCTCCCGCTTTTAAAAAAGTGCTCCTTTGTCATTCTTAACCTGTAGGCCATACACAGTGGGGTAGATTCAGGTAGCCTTGCGCATTTTTTGCGTAGGCGCAGGGCACCGTTTTTGCCCTGCGCCCCCGCAAATTTACTGCGCTATAAGAGCCTTATGCCACGCATATTTTAGGCTGCAGTCGGCGTAACAAGGTTCCTGAATCAGGAGCATTCGTTACGCCGGGGCAAGTAAGCAATTGCGCTGTGTAACTATGGTTACACAGGCGCAATTGCTTCTTGAATCCAGGCCATTCTGTCTAAAAAAAACTCAGAGTAGGCAACCCTCCTCTCTGTTCTGCTGAAGGCCTCATGCACACTGGACGTTATAAAAAAAACACCAGTAGCATTAGCCGTAGAAAGCTATAGTTGTAGAATCAGTTTTGCAGCGTTTTTGCTGCAGTGTTTTTCAGCATTCACGTTATTTAGCTTTTTAAGACTCAAAAACGCTCATAAATGCTGCATAGCCGTGTTTTTCAGAGTTTTATGGGTTAGAGCGTTTTTACAGCTGAAAAACTCTTCTCAAAACCCACTAGCCAGCCAGAAAACACCCCTGCCAAAAAACGCTGATAAAACTCTATGGGGGTTATTTACGAAAGGCAAATCCACTTTGCACTGCAAGTGCAAACTACGGGCCAGATTCAGGTACATTGGGCGTATATCTGCAGCGGCGTAACGTATCCGATTTACGTTATGCCGCCGCAAGTTTTTCAGGCAAGTGCTTTATTCACAAAGCACTTGCCTGTAAAGTTGCGTATCGTAAATCACCCGGCGGAATTCAAATTCGGCGGGTAGGGGGCGTGTATCATTTAAATGAAGCGCGTCCCCACGCCGAACGAACTGCGCATGCGCCGTCCGTAAAATATCCCAGTGTGCATTGCTCCAAATGATGTCGTAAGGACGTCATTGGTTTCGACGTGAACTTAAATAACGTCCAGCCCCATTCACGGACGACTTACGCAAACGATGTAACTTTTTAAAATTTCGACGCGGGAACGACGGCCATACTTAACATTGGCTGTGCCTCATATAGCAGGGGAAACTTTACGCCAGGAAAAGCCTAATGTAAACGTTTTAACTTTACTGCGTCGGCCGCGCGTACGTTCAGGAATTCGCGTGTCTAGCTAATTTGCATACTTGACGCGGAAAGCACCACCTAGCGGGCAAAAGAAAATTGCAGTTTAGATCCAACGGCGTAAGAGACTTACGCCTGTCGGATCTAATGGATATCTATGCGTAACTGATTCTAAGAATCAGTCGCATAGATACGATGGGCCAAATTAGGACTTACGACGGCATACATGGCGCTGCGCCGTCGTTAGTCCTTTGAGAATCTGAGCCTACAAGTTTAAAGTGCACTTGAAATTGCACTGAAAGTGCACTTGGAAGTGCAGTCGCTGTAAATCTGAAGGGTAGATCTGAAATGAGGGGAAGCTCTGCTGATTATATCATCTAATCATGAGCAAGCTAAAATGCTGTTTTTTTATTTTCCTTGCATGTCCCCCTCGGATCTACAGTGACTGCACTTCCAAGTGTACTTTCAGTGCAATTTCAATTGCACTTGTAGTGCAAAGTGGATTTGCCTTTAGTAAAAAAAAAACATTGGACCATATTCTTATACATCTAAGGCGGCGGAACGTATGTACTTTACGTTACTCCACCGCAAGTTTAAGTGGCAAGTGCCTGATTCATAAACCACTTACCTGTAAACTTGCGGCGGCGTCGCGTAAAGTCCACCCGCGCAAGCCATCCTAATTCAAATGATCCTGGCAGGGGGCGTGGATCATTTAAATTAGGCGCGCTCCCGCGCCGATCGTAATGCGCATGCTCCGTTGGGTAAATTACCCGACGTGCATTGCGCTAAATGACGTCTCACGGACGTCATTTGTTTTGACTGTAACGTAAATGGCGTCCAGCGCCATTCACGGACGACTTAAGCAAACGACGTTAAATTTAGAAATTTCGACGCGGGATCGACGGCCATACTTAACATTGAGTACGCCACCTAGGGGGCATCTTTATCTTTACGCCGCGTATCGCTTAAGGAAACAACGTTAAAACACTACGGCGGGCAAGCGTACGTTAGAGAATCGGCGTGACTAGTCATTTGCATATTCTACTATATATTGCAGCCTAAGATACAACGGCGCAAGCCATCGTATCTTAGGCATGTTTAAGTGTATCTCAGTTTGAGAATACACTTAAACATAGGAAACGGACTTACGTAGGCGTATCTGCTGATACGCCTACGTAACTTGTTTAAGAATATGGCCCTATGTGTGCTTGGACACATATGATAACATGCTGGGAAGTTTACTGGCTGTAGAAAAAAACATCTAAAGCCAAAAACAGCAACTGTAAAAACATCCAGTGTGCATGAGGCCTTAATGGCAAGATGTTACAAGCATGCTCCCAACACCTAAGCATTGAGCACACCAGCTACTTCAAAGACTTCACCTGCTGAAGCTACATTCTTTTTTATATATAATCTTTATTTAACCACTTGCCAACCGGTTAACGCCGATATACTTTGGCAGAATGGCATAACTGCACAAAGCATTGTACCTGTATGTTGCTTTAAATTTGCCGCTGTTCAAGCGCACGCACACGCCCGCCGGGTGATCGCGACCGTCTCACGGAGAGGCAGAACGGGGAGATGCCTATGTCCCTGTTCTGCCTAGTGACAGGACACTGATTTACTTCTCCCTGTCATCGGGAGCAGTGTCACTTGTAGCCAACCCCCCCACAATTAAAATCACCCCCTAGGACACACTTAACCCCATTCATCGCACCCTAGTGTTTAACCCCTTCCCTGCCAGTGTCATGTACACAGTAATCAGTGCATTTTTATAGCACTGATTGCTGTATAAATGACAATGTTGCACAACGATATATGTCGGCACAATGGCACGGCTGGGCTTAGTGGGTGGGTGCGCCCACCGCGTACTCCATGAGTGTGCCCGAGGGTCCCACGGACTTGATGTCCGCCAGGGGCCAGCGATCGTGACACGGAGCGGCAAAATGGGGAGATGTAAACAAGGCATTTTCCTGTTCTACCTAGGAACATGTCATCGGGAGCAGAGATCTCTGTCATTTTGTAGTGAGCCCATCCCCTCTACAGTTAGAACATAGTGAGGGAACACAGTTAACGCCTTGATTGCCCCCTAGTGTTTAACCCCTTCCCTACCAGTGTCATTTAAACAGTAATCAGTGCATTTTTATAGCCTGATCACTGTATAAAGGTCACTGGTCCCAAAATAGTGTCAAAAGTATCCAAGGTGTCCGCTGCAATGTTTCATTAATGATAAAAATCGGCATTACTAATAAAAAAAAAATTATAATAAAAATGCCATAAATCTATCCTCTATTTTGTAGACGCTATAACTTTTGCGCAAACCAATCAATAAATGCTTATTGCAATTTTTTTTTACGAAAAATATGTAGAAGGATTCGTATTGGCCTAAACTGAGGGAAAAAACTTTTTTTTATATATTTTTGGGGGATATTTATTATGGCAAAAATATTATTTTTTTTCAAAATTGTCGCTCTATTTTTTTTATAGCTCAAAAAATAAAAACCACAGAGGTGATCAAATACCACCAAAAGAAAAAGCTCTATTTGTGGGGGGAAAAAGGACGCTAATTTTGTTAGGGTACAACGTTGCACGACCGCGCAATTGTCATTTAAATCTATGCAGTGTCGAATCGCAAAAAGTGCTCTGATCAGGAAAGGGTAAATTCTTCCGGGGCTGAAGTGGTTAAAGAGGTGAATAGCGTACAGAGATAAGGTGACCATAGACAATTACTATCATAGCACAGCAAACAGCTAAAGCTGACAATCCCATGTCATCAATACAATGTACAGAAAGAAAGATACAAATAAATAACAAGCAAAACTGGTACATATGTAGACTAGGGATCCAAAGTATCATGGGAAGAAATAGCAGCTAATGGCAAGCCTAAACGTGTGAAAGAAGCCATATCATTCAGGAGGGTAACAGAGATCTTGTGGGCCAAAAGTACGAAAGAGAGGCATACCTTAAAGGCCCATGGTACAGCCCACCAAGTGCTAGAAAACACCAAATAACTATTACGAAATACTGTTACCAAGTACTGGATTCCAGAAACAATAAGATGAAAAACTGTAAAAAAAAAAAGAATATTTTGAGAATGATACTTACTGTATATACTCGAGTATAAGCCGACCCGAATATAAGCCAAGGCACCTAATTTTACCACAAAAAAATGGGAAAACGTATTGACTCGAGTATAAGCCTAGGGTATCCATCTGCTTGCCTCACTGTGCCTCACTTTGCCTCACTGTGTCCATGTGCATGCCTCACTGTGTCCAGGCCTCACTGTGTCCATGCCTCACTGTGTCCATGTGCATGCCTCACTGTGTCCATGCCTCACTATGCCCATGCCTCACTGTGTCCATGCCTCACTGTACTAATGCCTCACTATGCCCATGCCTCACTGTGTCCATGACTAGACTAACATTTAACATGGGAGTCTATAGAAGGGGTGCACGGCTTTGAAAAATCGGTGCTCCCCAGCCATAGGTCCCCCAGACAACAAACTTTGCACACTTGTAGAAAAGAAAAGGGGCTATATGTGTGCTAAGTTGCGGGTCCAGGGGACTTACGACTGGCCAGTAGCGGGTCCCCAAATGACTGGAGAAATTACCGTTTAACATAGGAGTCTATGGAAGGGGTGCCCGGCTTTGAAAAATCGGTGCTCCCCGGCCGTAGGTCCCCCGGACAACAAACTTTGCACACTTTTAGAGGAAGAGTGGGGATACATGTGTGCCAGTACAGGGGTCAGTACAGGGTCCCCAAAAATCTGGGAGATTAGGCGCAAAATGGTGACGCGAGTATAAGCTGAGGGGGGCATTTTCAGCACAAAAAAATGTGCTGAAAAACTTGGCTTATACTCGAGTATATATGGTACCTGGCTATCTATGGCTTCAATAACTTTTGCCTCACTGAACTGGGACAAGCATGCTAATAGGAAATGCAGAATTTAAGACTTGCTTTATAGTACCAGGTCAAAGATTCAGAACGTACTGAAGCCACTGATTTTGCCTGAGGCCTCGTACACACGACCGAGAAACTGTGAAGCCGTTGAGAAACTCGACAAGCCAATTTTCTCCATTCCCGTCAAGGAAATAGAGAACTTGCTCTCTTTTTGGCTCGTCGAGTTTCTCGACAGTTTTCTCGATGAAAGTGTACACACGACCGGTTTCCTCAGCAAAAAAATATCTCCCAGCAAGTTTCTTGCTGGTTTTTGCAGAGAAACTCGGTCGTGTGTACGAGGCCTGAGAGAAAGGCAACTAGCAGAAAGAGAGGTCAACAGTAGCAGCCTCAATACTTTATCAGGAAGAAAAATACGTATAGATTACTGCTGCATTAGAACTTGATTTGCCTTAGATTTAAAGTGTGCACCAAACTCCCCAAAAAGTTATGTTTTTTAATATGTGGGGAAGAATTATAATTACTGTCTGTGTTTATTACAACTATTAATCAATCAATTTTGGCCATAAAGTTTGTGTCTAGCCAAAACTTTTTCCAGTCTTGGAGAGCTTGGGGAAGGATCTGAGGTCCTGTTGGGTTTTTACCACTGTCTAAGCACAATTAGAGAGTAATGCCGCGTACACACGATCAGGATTTTGCCCTGCCAAATCACATCGGAATTCCGATGTAATTCCATCGGAAAAAAATAGAACACGTAAAATTTAAACTTAAATTTCCGATGAAAAAACTCAGATGGGGCTACACACGATCGGAAAATCCGATGGAAAAAGTCGCAAATTTTGATCGTGTTCTATTCTGTTCTGATTCAAATGCCGATATATGCAATGACAAATCTTATTAGACCCAGCCTGTGTAGACAGCATGACCACTTGCAGACTTGGCACCATCCACAGGCAGCTTAACCCTTCATAAAGATAAAGAAGTTGAATTCAAGGTAATTTTACTTTTTCATGTACAGTACAGAGGATGTTTTTCCAGTCTTTTGAAGCATAAGAAGACAATACCTTTCCTATGCTGTGGCTCTGCAATGAAGGTAAAGGAGAAGTACAGCCAAAGCCCATTTGGCTGTACTTCTCCTGTGGATCAGAGAAGTTCAGTTTTTTCTACACTCCTGTGACCCATTTTCAGCAGACAGCAGGCTGAGGCTGGGTTCACACTACTACACTACTTTCATCCTACTTTGCTCTGCTACATTGGTCCTACATTTATCCTACATTGGTCCTACATCCATCCTACTTTCATGAACAGGATACTACTTTGGTCCGACTTCAATGATATTTAATGGGCCTGAAGTAGGATCATTACCGTTTTAGAGAGCGATCTTCTCCGCCGCTTCCTGGTATGGTCTTCGGGCCTGGGCATTCCTTCTTGATTGACAGTCTTCCGACAGGCTTCCGACGGTCGCATCTATCGCGTCACGAGTAGCCGAAAGAAGCCGAACGTCGGTGCGGCTCTATACGGCGCCTGCGCACCGATTTTTGGCTACTTTCGGAAAATCGTGACGCGATAGATGCGACCATCGGAAGACTGTCAATCAAGAAGGAAAGCCCAGTCCCGCAGCCCATACCCGGAAGCGGCGGAGAAGATGTATCTCTAAAACGGTAAGTACGGCTTTGATTTATTCCCCTTGACAAAATGAGCATGAATCTAATCTTAAAAATTTTCATTTCCGGGTGAACCTCCACTTTAACAACCAGCTTTTACTGTGCCCTGATTGGGCAAAGCTTTGCCCATTCAGGGCGCACAATGCACATTGCATTGCAGGTCATTCAGTGAGGGGCGAACACCCTGCAAAATTGGGGTGTTCTCCAAAAACGGCGAAAACAGCCAATGTTCGGCCTGAGCAGAAGCGATCGCCCAACTCTACTTGTCATTAGCGTTTAGTTGTTTAGCTAGCAATAGAGCAAACACCTCATTGTCTATGGCAGGGAAAGAAAGGTGCTCTAAACTAATTTCATTCATGTTTATATGAAGGGGGTCCCCAATTATCACTTACTAGGACATAACATTGTGCAGTACAGCCTGCTCATCCCCAGTGTTCAGAATGACATATTCCTTCTTCTGATCTCATCTCACAACTGCAGATGCAAGCATCAAGCTGGTTGTTACTGACATAATAGGAAAGCAATGAAGGGTTGAGCAATAGGTTTTGGTTAGGGTTGACAAGTTAATTTTTGGTTCGATGATTTCTGCTGGCTTCTAGCACATTTAGAAAAAAAAAACCCGCTCCTTTCTAATCCCTCACCAATTATGTTATTGACTGTCCAATCAAGATGAAGAATAAGGTGACAGACCAGCGGAGCTGAGTGTAAGCCACTAAACCATGACTGATCATTTCCTGAGATTCACGACCATCATACATTTCTTACACCAAGTGTCCAAGAGAGCAATAAAACAGATAATCACCACTCTGTAATGAATCTATAGCCCAGCACATCACTTCTTATATACCTGACATTCAATACAACACTCAGTCACGCTGTAAGTACTTCTAGCCCAGCCAAATAAACCTATAGCAATGGATTTAAATGTATCTTGGCATACTCAATGCTCCTTTTATGTTACATTACATAGTAAGCTTCACACATGAAGTTGTCTCTCTATGTAGAGTCAGTGGAGTAGATTTAATACAGGCAAATAGGCTGTTCGCTTTGCAAGGGGAATTTCCCTTTTTAAGGGAATTTTCCCTTAGCTTAGTAAAATTTACTTTGCAAAACAAAAACAATCACATGTTTTTTTCTGCACGTTATTGAATGATGGAAGTCATCAAATCTTCACTTCCTTAACTCAGCTCTGGGGAAAATTCCTGTGCAAATTGAACAGACTATTTGCCTTTAGTAAATCAACCCAAGTGACTCAGTAACACTCGGAGCAGTGTCAGGAAGGTCACACCAGCATAGAAGATGGAGCCTCTGTTTGAGCATCTGCGTACAGTATGAGTTGGATTGTGCGCATACGCTAGGGTTGCCACCTTTTCTTCAAGCCAAACCCGAACACTCTATCGGTCTGGGACATCTTTGGGTGCCCCAAGGAGAGAAGTTATGTGGTGCGCAAACTTTTGCAGATGCCATTTTTTTGTTTTCTGTCATTTTGAAAGTGTAAATGATGGAAATAAAATCTAACTTTTTTTGACATATAAGAATGTCTAATCTGTAATTTGATGCCTTTTGGAGATTTTTCCATCTTTCCTTGGCTTCGTTATGCACATTAATACAAATTTTTACCTGGGGTGCCCAAACTTTCGATCCCCACTGTATGACGTCCTGGGCTTTGTGGTTCTTTGAGGGGCTATATCTGAATGATGCCTGAAGCTACAGGCATCATTCAGATATCGGCATTTTCAGCCGGCGATTCCCTACACTATAGGAATGATCAAAGCGGCTGTTCCGCCGATTGATCGTTCCTATGGGCGGCGAAGGGGGACATCCCCCCCTCCCGCCGCCCTCCGGTGCTTCTACCGACTCATCTGTGCGATCGGTGAGTCGGTGACAGGAACCAACGGCCCCCGGATGCAGATCACAGAGATTTTCGACGGACCAGATGGTCGCCGAAGTCTCTATGATCGTCGGAGGCCGGGCGCGATGTTATGACGTCACGCCCGGCCTCTGCATTAAAAAAAACGGCGCCGCTTCGGCTGTGAAGCGGTGATCATTTTTTTTTTTTTATCCTTCCCAGCCTAGTGGTGACCCCATATGTCACCGTAAAGAGGTCCTGTCATGCCATATTCCTATTACAAGGAATGTTTACATTCCTTGTAATAGGAATAAAAGTGATCAAAATATTTTTTTTTTAAATGTGTCAAAATATAAAAAAAAGAAACACATGTTGTGGCATACTATAGGGCAGGAAGATTTAGGTCTATTGTATATATGCACTGGGGTACAATTCAGAAAGAGTGCAGCATACTGCAAGTCAGGTACGGTGTACTATTAGGTGACGCGCTAAACACGTATTTTAGCATGTGTTACTGCAACACAAAGGTATTGAGAAGCCTAAAAGATCCTCCGATGTGCACATAGTATACACTTTTAGGATCGACATCTATAAATAAACATCTATTGTATGGCTGTGCCTACTATTGATGCTATAAAAATTCTGAAAAATAAAAGTAATACAATCCTCCCCTTGCATATGCCACCAGTATAAGAATAATCTTAGGACCAAAAGATCTGGTTCACACCTATACATTTTTTGTGCTTTTTGCATGTTGTAGATTTGCACTACAGAACGTGTTTCAAAGGAAACCATATTAAATGGACTGTAGTGCAAATCTGCAAAATGCAAAAAGCACTAAAAATGCATAGGTGTGAATCAGGCCTTAATTAGGCCTAATTTAGGTTTGAGGTTGGACAATTTTGATACTTAATAACTCAACATAACACACAAAGTTAAACAATTAGGGTTAGGATCTTTATTTTCATAAAACTGGCAGTTACTTTTAATCCAACAAGATTTTAAAATGACAAACACATGGCTAAAAATAAAGATGCTTTAAGGCCCCTTTCAGACGTGCGGACCGTATGTCCGCTTTTTCATCCATCCGTTTGCGGATGAAAAAGGGACATACATTGGTCCCTATGTGATTGCGGATGTCAGCGGATAAACATCCGCTGACACCCGTAATCACCCCCCTCCGCAAACATCCGATTTTGCAGACGGAAGAAAACCCTATTTTTTCTTCCGTCTGCGGATCGGGTGAACACGGACACACGGTCCGTGTTCATCCGATCCCCCCATAGGGGAGAGCGGAGAAAAGACAGGGCGGTCCCTGCACAGTGTGCGGGGACCGCCCTGTCAGCCGACGGCTCAGCAGGGATTACGGATGATCCCCGCTGAGCTTACGGACACACGGAGGCAGATCATTACTGATCCACCCCGTGTGAAACGGCCCTTACTTGTAAGGTTTAAGAATGGATTAAGCCTATGGTCATAACTTTTGTATATAATGGAACGTTTTTGAGATTATATTGTGTTATTTAGAAAGTTATTTTGTGTAATATTATAAAAAAAATTGTGTATTTATTTAAAATAGAGATTTCATAAACATTTGTTTTCAGAGATTTCCTACTGCTTTTTTTTACCTCCGGTCTACTTGTCATTTTTTCCAACTGACCAAAATACATTTCTAGGAAACAGAATCTTAATCAGGCTTCAAATAAAGTAAAAGAAACTCAACAAATTACGTGGGTGCCTTGTGATTTGTAATTCTTTACTGTAAAGTTTGTTGACTTTTCTGTGGTTTGTTTCTATTATTGAATCTAATAAGAGTGAAATACATGTAACATTGAATAAAGAGGAAAGAAAATATGATTAATAAAGTAGTGTTATATGGGAATCTGGGGATGCCAAATTTAGAATGCTAAAATAGGTAATCTCTTATGCTCCATTATTTAATACACTTTCAAAAAATTTGCTTTTGGTGATTTGCATGACCTTGTTCACAGTGTAGTGCACTGAGCTGCCTTTTCTCCAAGGATGAATTGTTTACTACATTAAAAGCGCTAGTTTACATCTTAATGTTTCACATTGACTACTGATCAGTGGCAGTATATTTACAAGGATCTTTTTCTAGGTGATAAAAAATATTTAAAAAATCACAGGTGTCACAGGAATTTTACAAGCCAGTACTAAAAAGTGAGAGTGGGAAAATAATCAGCTGACACAAACAATAACATTGCACAATTACTGCCCAGGTTTGGTTAACCATGGGTTTGCGAATTCAAACTTTGGGCGAAATGTATTTTTGAAACAAGGTACAAGCAAGTGGTTTACTACAAGAATTAAGAGACCACAAATGGCACAACAGTGTAACCTTGGAAAGCAGTAGGGATAACAGGCCTAACTGGTGTATGCCTAACTTTTGTTTTATCTAAGAGGATAGGGGGTGCAGTAGATGTTAGTGATGTAATGTAAGGTGGTTTAGGTGTACACTGTTCTTGCACTTATTTATTTTCAAACTAAGCCCGCGCGTAGGAAGGAAGTGTTTTTTAACTGACCCAAATCTCTTCCTTTTGAAATTTGCCAGTTTTTTTCCGTTTCCAATTCACTAACACTTTGGGTGTTCCGCACCCCCCTTTATAAAATTATGGCTTATTCAAAATCACCGTTGTTGGCTCTTCCAAGCCTGCTGGCCAAATGTCATGCAGTTCATTATAGTTTTAAAAAAAATTCTTCTTCTTGAATCTGCACAAAAATTTACTAGGACCATGAAACTTGAACAGACAGGATTTTATTCAGATCCATTGTAGCTGCAAACGCAAACCTCATTCCTATAGAACAATTATGGCGAACCTTGGCACCTCAGATGTTTTGGAACTACATTTCCCATGATGCTCATGCACGGTGTAGTGTAGTTGACCATCATGGGAAATTTAGTTCCAAAAAATATCTTGAGTGCCAGGGTTTGCCACCACTGCTATAGAAGATGGTTGGAATATGTTTTTACCCTAGCATTAGCAGGGCCGATCCTAGGGTCACAGGCGCCTGGGTGCAAAAAATATATTTCTAGCGCTCTCACATGGGTGTGGTCATTTTACTAACTCCTCCCCTTTACAAATGTTTCTATGGCAACGACTTAACCACAGAAATGCTCCCCCACAAAGTCTTCATTACCCTGAGATACTTACATGATCTCTTAACAATAAACAAAATACAGGAAGAGACGCAGAATACTTTATTTAGACCTGGATCTGATGTACACAAAGAGGGCTTTTGTTAGAGAGTCTGTTAGAAAGACCCCCAGACATACTACAGACATGATACAGGAGATGGTCAGAGACTGCAGACATAATACAGGAGATGATTAGAGACTGCAGACATGGTACAGAAGATGATCAGAGACTGCAGACATAGTACAGGAGATGGTCAGAGACTGCAGACATAGTACAGGAGATGGTCAGAGACTGCAGACAATAGTACAGAAGATGGTCCATTAGACCCCTTTCACACTGGAGGGTTTTTTCAGATGCTTTAGCGTTGAAAAAAGCCTCATCTGCAATCCCAGTGTGAGAGCCCGGGTGCTTTCACACTGGAGCAATGCTCTTGCGGGACGTCCAAAAATGTACTTGCAAGTAGCTTCTTTGAGGCACTTTCGTGTGTGTATACACATCGGCGCCCCCACCTCTGCAGGAACCTGGGTGCAAAGCACCCTGCGCACCCTGCCTAGGATCGGCTCTGAGCATTAGCACTAATACAGATTTTATTCAGATGACCAATGTTTTGGTGGGGCACAGCAATAGTAAAGGTGGGCTGTGATGTCCTATTACCAGGAACAGAAGAGGATAACACTATATACTGAGGACACAAGCAGTAATAAAAACCTGACAGGGGTTCTAATTTTTAAAGTTATTCAGAACTAAATCAAAATCAAAAAAGCTTGCCTTGAGTTGGAGGCCTGAGGGGTAAGTTTTCAATCCTGCCTAGGTAAGCATAATTTGCTGTAGAGTGCACATAGTTATTATCCTGAATGTTTGCTAAATTTCTACATTTTGTTTCCTATTATGAAAATGAATGAGGTTTACAACAATGTCTAGTATGCTTCTACACATGTCTTGTGTTTTCCCCAGGCTCTGGATCTAGTTTAACTTAGGAGGAGGCAATGGTTTGTCAGTACTCTAGATTCACACATCGATAGTAGACTGAGATAGCATTAGAGTGAGTTACACCAGCCTACATGTCTACATCCTTTTCAAGGCAAAAGAATTTCATAAAATGTTTCATGGATGTCTGCGTTCATGGCTTTAATAATGTGTACAAGGTGTTTATAACAAGTTCAATTGATGTTGCCCCCAATGTGCAATAGATTTGGCATTTCAGGCAATGAGTTCCATCAGCTGTGTGTTTGATCACAGAGTTCACCTTTGGACACCGTATAAAGCAACTTGTGGACAGGGAGCAGATGGAGTATGTTTATAGGATGTAAGCTGCATGATGGATGAGGTGAACTGATAAGGAGAGGAAAGAGTAGATTAACAATGAAGGAATTTGAGACCCTACCCCAGCTTTGTAATCACTGCTCTTCACACTGTGACTCGGCCAGAAGAAAGGATCCATCCAAAATGTATTTCACTCACAAGCAGGGAATCATGTCATGAAGAGCTGACTTTCACCACAGGGACACCTGAAAAGAAAGCTTCAGGGTCACCTATGGTCAGCCCTGGGAAACAATGCAGGTATTGTGCACGTTTGAGAATTATGGTTTGCAACCATACTCAAGCATTCTTCAGATATTTTTGATCTTATTTCTTTATACCTCATGCACTTTTTAAGATAAAACTCAGACGAACATAATTTTATTATACATATATTTATTGTTTTTCCTGCCAGTGTATTTGCAATTTTGTAGAGCCATTTCTTTTAATTTACATACATTTTTTACCATAACCAGCCAAACAAGTTACACACCTTTTCATTGGAGAATAAATCAGCATTGAGCAGGGGAGGGGTGGCCCAGAAGACAGTAAAACTAAAGCTGGAGCGATTATGCTGGTTGTGTGGTGCAGCAGAACCATGAAAATCAAGGGCCAGATTCAGGTAGATCCGCGTAACTTTGCCCGGGCGTAACGTATCCGATTTACGTTACGCCTCCGCAACTTAGACGGGCAAGTGCTGTATTCTCAAAGCACTTGCTCCGTAAGTTGCGGCGGCGTAGCGTAAATCGGCCGGTGTAAGCTCGCCTAATTCAAATTTGGATCAGGGGGGCGTGTTTTATGTTAATGTACTGTGACTCGACGTGATTGTCGTTTTTTCCCGAACGGCGAATGCGCCGTCCGTGGAATTTCCCAGTGTGCATTGCTCCAAAGTACGCCGCAAGGACGGCATTGGTTTCGACGTGAACGTAAATTACGTCCAGCCCCATTCACGGACGACTTACGCAAATGACGTAACTTTTTCAAATTTTGACGCGGGAACGACGGCCATACTTAACATTGGTGCGCCGCACTTACGCCACCATATAGCAGGTGTAACTATACCCTGGGAAAAGCCTAACGTAAACGGCGTAACTTTACAGCGTCGGCCGGGCGTACGTTCGTGAATTTGCGTATCTAGCTGATTTACATATTTCAACGCGTAAATCAGCGTACACGCCCCTAGCGGCCAGCGTAAAATTGCAGTTATGATCCGACGGCGTAAGAGACTTACGCCTGTCGGATCTAATAGATATCTATGCGTAACTGATTCTAAGAATCAGGCGCATAGATACGACCGGCGGGACGCAGAGATACGACGGCGTATCTGGAGATACGCCGTCGTATCTCCTCTAAGAATCTGGCCCCAAGTGTATAAATAAAATTCGCTTAAACCACCATTATAATTACTATCTTAATTGTTTCATTGTCATGCAAATATAGTTTCGATTATTTCATTATTTTTCAAATGTATGACATTAGTGAAATTAAATAAATCAAGTACAAAACTACTGACTGCAAATCATGGTTTGTTGCCATTAATTATATTTGATTTGTGATAAATAAAAAGCTGTACAACAAGATAAGCAGAAATATCAGATGTTGGAGAAAAGTAAAGCTAACAAGTAGATTTTTTTCCGAAAAGTTCATTATTAGAATGTTTGTTAAATTTTCTAATAGTTAGTGAGGTCCGATCAACAATCCTTTTCAGCCATGGTGATAAGGAAAATTGAAGAAGAAAATCTGTGGAATTTTGTCCAAATGGTGTTGGCCGTGAACTTGTTCCGTATACAGACGGCAGAACTTTTTCAGCCAACATTCATGAAACTACGTGTTTTTCCTGCTCTTTAGCGCCACCCTTTGGGCAACTTCTGCTAATGTTGTCTTATTTGTTTCGGAGCATTGGTTTTTAGACAGATTGAAAGCATGGCCATCCAACATTTGTTGTCGGAAATTCCGACAACAATTGTCCGATGGAGCATACAGACGGTCAGGTTATCCGACAAAAAAAACATCCATCAGACAATTCTTGTCGGAATATCCGATCGTGTGTATGGGCCTTAATTGTGAATGTGGTTTTAGTTCAGGAATTTAAAATATTGACATGACAATCAGACAACAATAATCTGAATTTTTATATGAAATTTGTTGAGTACATAATGGTACACTATCTAATGCTCTGATTTTTTTTTTGATTTTTTTTATTCTATATGAATGTTTGAACAAAGCTATGCCCACCATTATCATATTCTACAATAAAGCAATAAAAGAGATGTACAATAAAGTGTAGTGAGATATGAGGTGTTGTCCAAATACTGAAGGTTCTTTCCATAAACAAGCATGCTTAGATCATCAAAATTTTAACTCAAAATATGCCCTATCAGAAATATGAAAAAAAATATTAGCCACACTCCACTCCACTGTAACCCCAGAATGTCTTCTCAGCAAGTATGTCATTCTGAAAAAACAACAACTTAGAGGCTTTTGCTTTGAAGCTATAGAGTAAGTATGTATAGGAGATCCACCAATTCTGTCATAATATAAAATGATGATCATTTTTATTATTTCTATTACAACTCTTTTTTTATTATTATTGATTACGATACCACAACAGTCATCGCTTGCTGTGGTGGTGGAAGAAATTAAAGTGATTGTAAAGGTATTTTTTTTAAAAATAACAAACATGTCTATATTTACCATGCTCCCGAGGCCCCAGCAAAGCTAGCGAAACCCGGAAGTTAGTGGAAAGAAGAGATGCAGACATGGATCGAATGAGGGCTCAGGTAAGTAAAAGAGGGGGTGAGGGGGAATGCTGACACCTAAACATTTTTTTCCCTAATGCAAGGAATGCATTAAGGTAAAAAATGTTTAGGGTTTACAACCACTTTAAAGCAAAGCCCTGAAATCTTATACCCCATATAAGATCAGTTGATGCAGAAAAAGACTGGGGAGTTATTGACTAGTGAGTAGTTAGTAAAAAAAAAAAAAAATAAGGTTAACGTGGTTCTCGAGGCAGAAGGCTTTTGATCTTAATGCCTTCCATGCATTAAGATAAATAACCTTCTGTGTGCAGCAGACCCCCTAATACTTACCTGAGCCCCATCTCAATCCAGCGATGTTGCATGAGAGCCTCGAAGTCCAGAGACTCTCCCTTCTCATTGGCTGAGACAGCAGCGGGTGCTATTGGCTCAAGTCAGCGAGCCAATAAGAAGAGAGAGGGGACAGTTTTGTGTCTGAATGGACACTCAGAACAGCAGTTCAGCTCGGGTGCCCCCATAGCAAGCTGCTTGCTGTGGGGGCACTCAACAAGAGGGAGGGGCCAGGAGCACCAGAGGGGGACCTGAGAAGAGGAGGATTGGGGCTGCTCTGTACAAAACCACTGCACAGAGGAGGTAAGTATAACATGTTTATTATTTTTAAACAAAAACATACAAGACTTCTGCTTTAAGTGACCCCCTCACATGCCACATTTGGCATGTCATTTTTGGGGGGAGGATACCCTCTTTTTAGAGGCACCCAGCTCCCACTTCCTCCCGGGGCTCTGCAGCACCGGGAAAGGAAGTTCTCCCCCCTCCTTCCCTGCAATCTTCTGAGACATGTCACAGGTCCCAGAAGATTACCCGGCCATTCACTGCGCAGTGCATGCCCGGCTGTGAAGCCACACCCGGGCACCCACAGTAAGAATTCCGGTGCCGTGGAGAGGAGGGGGCAGAGGAGCGGGGCTTTGTTCGCCCGCATTACTGGACTGTGAGACAGGTGAGTGTCTGATTATTAAAGGTCAGCAGCTACACAGTGGAACTCCACTTTAATATCACTTTTACGGCTGATTCTCTGCACTGTTACTCTTTTCTGTGAACCTATATCCACAGCACTTCTCTCCAGTAGTATACATAAAGGCCCGGAGCAGAAGACAAGTCTGCAATAGGCGTAGGGCCGGCCATGACAGGGTTAACAGAAACCCTTGGCAAGCAGGTAGGAGTGGTTAGGGAGAGGGCAGTGGGGAGGGGAGGAGAGGTGATAAATTCCTCCTCCCCGCTTTCCCGGGCAACACAGCGTGGGGAGAAAGTTTCCCACCCATCCTCTCTTGTTTACGGGTATGGTAGTGATAAGGTTTTGTGACAGTTGGTTGTGTTTTGGGTGCTTTCCTTGTTTTTGTTTCTTCTATACAGGTACGAGGTTTTGATGTTGTGGCGGTGGCGGGTGTTTGGACTTTGCAGGAGAAGAAATTACCCCAAAGATGGATGCCATTACCCAGGGGTGGTATGGGTTCTGAAGGGGTGTTATTTGCCAGTTTACCAAGTGTAGCTGGGAGGTTGGTTAATGGGGGCACTGCGGTCAGTGGTCATCCCTGAGCCAGCTGAGGCCTATGACCAGAGGTTAGGTACCGCAGTGCTCAAAAATGTTATAATGTTAAAATGGTTACAAGTTAGTGTTTAGTGGTGCCTGCAAAGTCCAGCACTAGGAGGGTTAAACTTGTTCTCTCATGAATATGTGGTTATATGTTATTTATTATTTAATATTTAAAGTTATTTAAATAAAGTTTTTACTAAAAGTTACAGTGGTGGTCTCATTATTTATTAAGGTTAAAGGGGAGTAGAAGTGATGGGGGCTTAGCAGTAAAAGGGTAAAATATGGTATACCATAGTCATGACTATGCTGTCAGCTCTACTGCTACCCTTCCTTAAATTAAGCTGGCCATACAGTTTAAAATCACCCCAATAACTATTAGAAAATTAGATTCTACCAGGGTACTGCCAGCTTTAGGCGTACTCTAATCTATCATCGGTTCAATTTCTCTATTGTGCTCGTTGATACTGCCAGGTGCCACAGAGTAAGACAGAACAAGAACTAGAAAGCCTGTATTGTTATTGTAAAACCATAGAAGGAAATGTAGATTTTTCTGCAGTTGTAGTAATTGACCAAGTTAGATTCTCAGAAATATGAATACCTAAAAATGTATAGGGGGATAACCTCTCCACACAGTCGCCAATTTATAAAGTGGGGCGACTCTATAAAGCTTTTAATTACATTTTTGAATTTCATAAAAAAAAAAAAAAATGTAAGAACTGGGTTTCTAATTGTTAGTGGCATGAAATCGACATTTGCTTTTGACTACATTTATGAGAAAATTTGATGGAGCAGGATGGAAATATTTCTGTTTGGGAAAGTCCATTCACTCCAAAATCAAATGTTAAAAGCAAATGTTTGAAGTGTAGCGCTACCCCCGCAGGAGCCGCTGGATAGAATAGGGATGGCTTGTTACCTCTGTGGGCGTCTAGGGGTAATGATGATGATGAGATGATGATGAGAACAATAATGGAATGTCCAAGCAGAAGGTGTAATTTCTGGTAGTTTTATTTCACTCAACACGGCAAAACAATAACTTGAGGTAGATAGGAAAAGATGGGTAAAAAGGAGAAGTTGCAGATTCAGGCTTAAACAATATTGGAAGAAGTCCTGCTTCAAAACTGACACTTTACTTTCGTCGCCCCTCCAGCCGGAGTGGGTATAGTGTACCTGGACAGGCCTCTCACACCGACCTGGCAGCCAGGGTATCACTCGGAACTACGGTTGCCACCTCATCCCTTTAAAACAGAACACATATGAATTACACAGGTTCTGTGGCTGATTTAATGCAGGTAAGGCACCAAATGAGTCTAATTACCACCTTAATTAGCCACAGAACCGGTGTAATTCATATGTGTTCTGTTTTAAAGGGATGAGGTGGCAACCCTACTCGGAACACTTGAGGAAAACAAGTCTCTGCCACAGACCTGGTACAAATGAATATCAGGGAGGAACCTCTGCCACAGGCCCTTTCCCCAGAACGTAGACTATGAAGTGAATCTTCCTCAGTGAATTTAGTGGTGCCTGAATCTCCCCCAGGTAACTCTTACTTGGTCACCGACTGACAGTTTGCCGGCATCCAACCTCTCAGTGTCCGGTCACCTCGATCCCCGATGGATTGTCTATGCCTTGTTGGATTGCCTGCCTCCGGGCTCTCCTCAGACTGACTCCCCACGAACAGCACAACTCGCTTGGGATCTTCTTCAGAAAGTTGGGGGACCCAGTAGATCACTGTGGCCCCGCCACAGCTTCAATCGCTCCAGGCCAGCATGGTCCCAGAACCAAGGACACAGCGTAGCATGTGCACCCCGGCCTGGTAGGCCATATCGCTGGGGCCTGTGATGTGCGCACACCCTAAAGGTGGGTGCCGCACCCGGAACCAGGAGCACGAACGAACCCCGCCAAAAGGCGTCTGCCTCAGAAATACCCTCCCCCAGCATGCCCCGCAAAGGGAAAAACCTCACTGATTGGCTGCTAGATAGAGGCACCCCTGATGAGACTCCACTGCCGCCATCTGCCGCCCCAGGGTGGAAAGGCACCTTTGGAACACAGAATAAACCAACAGCACAGCCCAGCAAGAACAGAGGCCCAATTTGCACAAATCAACCAGATGAGAGCCAAGTAACTCTCTCATCCCCCTCTAAATTCGAAATAGCACCTGGACTGAAAGTACACAGGCGCTACAGAAGTATTTTTGAATGCCATTGGCCATGTCATCAAATGTACTGATGAGAATTTCCATAAGAATGTATGTACAATCATTCTTTTGAAAATCTACTAGTGTATAACCAGCTTTAGGCTGCTCATCTACTCCCTTAGTAAAACCTACTATGGTAGTATTGTGACAAATTTAAAGCGATTGTAATGTATTTTTTTTTAGTTTAAAAAAACTAACAAACTTGGTATACTTATCTGCTCTGTTGCAGTGGATTTGCACAGAGCAGCCCCGATCCTCCTCTTCTCGGGTCCCTTATTGGTGCTCCTGGCCCCTCCCTCCTGTTGAGTGCCCCCACAAGAAGCAGCTTGCTATGGGGGCACCTTAACCAAGTGGCAGCTCCCTGTGTTCATTCAGACTCAGAGCCACTGCCCGGCCCTGCCCCACATTGACTTACTGACTTTGATTAACAGCATCCGGGCCAATGGTGCTGCACTGCTGTCTCAGCCAACAAGAAGAGGAGTCCCAGACAGGCGAGTCTCTCATGCAACATCGCTGGATCTAGATCAACCTCAGGTAAGTATTTGGGGGGGGGGGTAGAGGGGGGCTGCTGCACACAGAAGCGTTTTTGTTTTGTTTTAATCTTAATGCATAGAATGCAAACCTTCTGCCTTTACAACTACTTTAACCACTTCCGGACCGCCGCATGTACATTTACGTCGGCAGAATGGCACGGACAGGCACATCAACGTACCTGTACGTGCCTGCCTAGACGTGGGTCGGGGGTCCGATCGGGACCCCCCCGTACATTTGGCGGTTCCCGTGGCTTCAGGAGCGATCCGGGATGAGGGTGCGGCTATTCGTTTCTAGCCGCCCCCTCGCGATCGCTCCCCGGAGCTGAAGAATGGGGAGAGCCGTATGTAAACACGGCTTCCCCGTGCTTCACTGTGGCGGCTGCATCGATTGTGTGATCCCTTTTATAGGGAGACTCGATCGATGAAGTCAGACCTACAGCCACACTCCCCTACAGTTGTAAACACACAGTAGGTGAACCCTAACTCCTACAGCGCCCCCTGTGGTTAACTCCCAAACTGCAACTGTCATTTTCACAATAAACAAATGACAATGGTCCCAAAAATGTGTTAAAATTGTCCGAAGTGTCTGCCATAATGTCGCAGTCACGAAAAAAATCGCTGATCGCCGCCATTAGTAGTAAAAAAAAAATAATAATAAAACTATCCCCTATTTTGTAAACGCTATAATTTTTTGCGCAAACCAATCGATAAACGCTTATTGTGATTTTTTTTTACCAAAAATAGGTAGAAGAATACGTATCGGCCTAAACTGAGGAAAAAAATAATTATATATGTTTTTGGGGGATATTTATTATAGCAAAAAGTAAAAAATATTGAATTTTTTTCAAAATTGTCGCTCTATTTTTGTTTATAGCGCAAAAAAAAAAAAACGCAGAGGTGATCAAATACCACCAAAAGAAAGCTCTATTTGTGGGAAAAAAAGGACGCCAATTTTGTTTGGGAGCCACGTCGCACGACCGCGCAATTGTCTGTTAAAGCGACGCAGTGCCGAATTGTAAAAACCCCTTGGGTCATTTAGCAGCATATTGGTCCGGTCCTTAAGTGGTTAACTTTGCAGAAAATAGGAATATGGGCCCATTTTAACCATTTGCAAATAGCTGGGACCACATCAAAGATTTGCTATGGGGCCTCATGATCTGGAGTTTTCTTTATTTTGTACTCATCCGATAATGAGAGAAAACAATTCAAGAGAACTGTATGTGTGACCCTCTATTACCTGAGAATCCATTTTCATTTTCTCATGACTATAATTGTTTGTTTTCTCCCGGGGGTTATGCCTAGCCTTTGTATCAACACAGTGCCGTCAGTTATCTATATATGTATGTTAACACCATTGTTCTCTATCTGTGTGTATACAAAGCTAGACCTCATACCTCAGCCCTCATATCCAGAGGAAGGGTATTGTCTTCGGGACACTAAATCAGAATTGTAATTACAAGGCCTTAAACCGATACAGGCAGGGAGGAAAATAGAGGTTTTTTTTTAATTGCCATGCCTGCAATTGAAAGGGTGCTCTGTACTGTAAAACACGGCGGCACAAGGTGTAAATCAGCTTTTAGAGCACAGCGCTGCATCTGACAGCACTTATGTAACATTCATCTTCCTTAGCTACAGAGGTCCATAATTGATGTAAAGAAAAGCAGGAATAATGAAGTGCCAAATAGCACACATTGTTTAATGGTGGAACAGCTTAGTAGTCCTTCTCTGGTAACAAAAATCTCCGAAGAGGCCTCATTTTTCTGCCTGACACTAGTTCCTTGTTCCTATATAAAACAGAATAGAATTATTATTTTTTTATCCACTGGATGTGGAAAACATTTTGCACAATATTTTTCTCTGACCTAGCGCTGTGAAATGTAGTTTACATTCATGGCGTGTTCTATTTAACATAAAGGCTTGTGATTTGTGTTCTCAATGCAAACAAAAGAAAATAGGCCAGAACTAAACCAATAGAAGTGATACTTTTGTAGAAGCTGCTCAAGGGATGTTTTCCCAGTGGAACGAATGTCTTCTCCAAAGTACGATTATCGCCAGAGCCCAGGTGGCTGCCTGGAATGCTTGAAAGGGGAATGAATATACAACAGATAAAAGTAGAGGAAAATGTAACTGTATCAAAATCAAAACTGTTTTAGTTAGAGTGGGAAAGGGTCAGAACTCATGTGTAGTTTTTATTGCTGTCTGTGACCCTACTGGGAAGATTAGACCTCTATATTTGTTCTGATGACCAATCGCTGGGATCCCTTATTTTACTGTTGGCAATAGAACAGGAATAGAGGGAAAATCTTCAAATAGAGACATTCGTTCTGAGGACAACTGATTAAGAGATTTTCCCTTGATTCTGGAGAGATCTCATTTTACTTCCTGCTGTCTTCAGGGCAAAGGTTAAGGGAATTTCTACCAAAGGCCATAGACAAAAAAAAAAAATGAAAATGATTAAAGTTGGTTTTAGATATACTTTGATGGGTAGATTCAGGTAGGGGCGCGCAAAACTAGGTCAGCGTAGCCTAGCGTGTTTACACACGAGAGAGGCAAGTACATGATTCTCAAGCCACTTACCTCCTTACTTAGGGCGGCGTTGTGTAAACGCGGCGGGCGTAAGGGCGCCTAATTCAAATGGGTTGGAGGGGGGCGTGTTGTATGGTAATGAGGCTTGACCTCACGTTTTTGACGTTTTTGTTACTGCGCATGCGCCGGGCGCCTACACTTCCCAGTGCGCATTGCGGCTAAGTACGCCGTACGGGCCTATTGATTTCGACGTGGACGTAAACGACGTAAATCCCGATTCGCGGACGACTTACTCAAACGACGTAAACAATTCGAACCTCGCGGCGGGAACGGCGGCCATACTTTAACATTGTTATTCCATCTCATAGGTGGAGTAACTTTAGGCCGCCTAAGGCCTTACGGAAACGGCATAAAGCGACTGCGGCGGCCGGGCGTACGTTCGGGAATTGACGTAGAAACTCATTTACATATTCTACGCCGGCCGCAATGGAAGCGCCACCTAGCGGCCATCCGAAAAATTGCAATCTAAGATAGGACGGCGCAAGCCGTCCTATCTTAGATATGTTTAAGCGTATCTCTGTTTGAGCATACGCTTAAACATACGGCGGCGTAGATTCAGAGTTAGGTCGGCTTATCTACTGATAAGCCGGCCTAACTCTTTGTGAATCTACCTATAAATGTTTATTGTTACTTGAATATTGAGGCACGTTGTGTATTTAACCCCTTCTTACCACCATCCTACAACTCTTTTACCCTCCCTGGCGGTAATCTCGAGTCTGGCTTGTGGTGGAAATCCAGTACTATTAGCAGTATCCCTGAGCCAGACACAGGATCGCATCACAGTATCCAGGCACGGTTACTTATCTTGTCCCCTGGATCTTGCGATGTCTCCCCACTGTGTGAGCGAGCTGTGTCCTCCTCCGCTCGATTCACACAGTGCCTGTGTGCCGCCGAGCTCTGTTCCCTGCGACGTTACGAAAATTCTAAAAAGTAAAAACACAATACACATACAGTATACTGTAATCCTACAGATTACAGTACTGTATAAAATATATTTACACGTCCCTTTGTCCCTAGTGGTCTGCCCAGTGTCCCGCATGCACTTTTATATTATAAAAACTGTTCTTTCTGCCTGGAAACTGAAGATTGTCCATAGCAACCAAAAAGTGTCCGTTTATGTCAAAAATGGTTTTAGAGCAGCTAGAAAACAGCGATAATAAATTAGAATCACTTGCAGAATTGAGCGATTTGTGGGGAAATTCATCATCAAACACTGAAAGTAATGACAGCGACAATTCTGCAACTGAGCAAATTTCAGTGTTTTTGATTTGATTACATTATTGAATAATTTTTAATATAATTACATTATTATTTGTTATAATTATTTATTAGATTATAATTTATGATTTTGTGTTTCAAACGTTATTATACCCGGGATGTCTACTAGACTCCTGTTTGGACAGATGTAAGTGAGTTTGTTATTCCTAAGAATTGCAGGCCTACAATATAAAACTCCAAATTTTCATTCAAAATAATCATACCGCTTTCAGCACCAAAAATCTGAAAAAATCATACCGCCAGGGAGGTTAATGGACTTTATTGAAGAGTGGTTGTTTGATCGCATAACTATTATGACAGGCTCTTACTGTACACAGGTCACATAATCGATAGCATGTCCACCTGGACAAAAGTCAGAACCGAGAGCTGCCAGTGACAGCTTGGTCAGTGTGGTCAATAACTTTGTATATTAAACCACTCTTACACTTTGCTTCTGTACAGGAGTATCCTGTAAAAGAACAGTTACTGCTGATCTTGTACAGGATGACTGGTCTTGTATCCACCCCCTTCTATAGTTTTCTGCAGACAGTCTGTAGTGGGTGGAGTCTGTTGGGTCCCTCCTACAGCTCTGTTCTCTACACAGGCTATATGAAGTACATGATGATGATGTCACCTCTACTTTTACGAGGTAATCAACAATTAATTGCACAGTTGAAATACAAATATGCATATGGGTATATGGGTACTGTTTTACGACCAATGGATTGTGATTTTGTACAGCCAGCCTTGTGATCCAAGCATATCTATCTGACAGCAGAGCCAGGTCTGTTACCTCACTCCTCTAATGTAGAAAAATGATACAGCTAGGTCACCATCTCTGATGCATACGTAAAGCATTTTCAAGCCCAAAAAATCTAAATGTATTACATTGCTTCGTACCAGTCCTTGGATGCAGTAGCTATATTTCACGTTGCAGTTTTTTGTCTCTAAGTCTGGTCATACACGATTCAAATCTCGGCGGGTTCCTGCTGAACCATTAATGGGCAGTCTGAATGTACCAATGTAATCGATCAATCAACTTGGGTACAACCAACCTGCCAGATTCTCTAAAGATTATCGCTATCTGCTGCTATAACCGCTAGCAATGATCAATTTCTTCTCCTATACACTTACCTATCCACAAATCCAGCGGGAAACTGGTAGTGAAAGCCTTTACCGCTGGTTCCCTACTGCGCATGCACGAAGTGCGCTAAGATTTGTGACTGGCCCGGTGGCAGGGGAAGTAGGAGGGGGTTGAACTTCCAACTGAGTTTACTGCAGCAAAGTCAGCCGGCAGTGGGAGCAGGTACCTGTCAAACTAGGCATCCGCTCCCCCACCCCCCTGAAATGTGCCAAATGTGGAGGGGGGAGGAGGCAAACAAGCGGAGCTTGCCCTTTTGGGTGGAGCTCCGCTTTGAAGAAGCACAAATAAATGGGTAACATTGAGTGTAGACACAGTGGTCTGCCAGGGAAACTTAATGCAGCAGATGAAAGACACATTATGCTTACTTGCCTTCGACATCGGAAGATGTCTAGCAGTGCCATCAGCACAGAACTGGTGGAAACCAGTGGGACTCAGGCCCCGTACACACGACCGAGTTTCTCGGCAGAATTCAGCCAGAAACTCCATCGGAGCTGGATTCTGCCGAGAAACTCGGTCGTGTGTACACTTTTCACCGAGGAAGCCGTCGAGGAACTCGTCGGGCCAAATAGAGAACATGTTCTCTATTTCCTCGTTGTTCAATGAGGAAAGTTGGCCCGCCGATATCCTCGGCGGCTTCAACACAGAACTCGACGAGGAACTCGATGTGTTTGGCACGTCGAGTTCCTCGGACGTGTGTACGGGGCCTGAGGCACACTCATCTACTGTCCAGAGAAGTCTGGTCAGAAGTGGTCTTCAGGGAAGAATACAGGTCAAAAGGCATTACCTCGAACGTGGAAACAAGGCTAAGTAACTCAACTATGCACAAAAACAGATCTACAGTAATTGCTCTTCCAAGTGCACTTGCAGTGCAAAGTGTATTTGCCTTTAGTAAATCAACCCCAATGTCATTAAGAACTATCTTCAGCGTAAAGGCCTGAACTTTACATCATCAAGTCTGTCTGGCATTACATAAAGGATTTGAGGCGGAAGATCTGTAGTTCGTTTTGCAAAACTTTTGGAAGAACCTACCTGCCGAGGTCCTTCAAAAACTGTGTGCAAGTGTACCTAGAATAATTGATGCTGTTTTGAAGGCAAAGGGTGGTCACACCAAATATTGATTTGAATTGTATTTCTCATCTGTTCATTTACTTTCAATTTTGTTAATTGATAAAAGATAAACTATTATCACTTCTATTTCTGAAAGCATTCTTAATTTACAGCAGTTTTTCACACCTACCTAAAACTTTTCTACCTGTCATAATAAAAAAAGAGCTGTATAAATCAGTATCTACATGTAAGGCCCCGTACACACGACAGAGTTTCTCGGCAGAATTCAGCGAGAAACTCGGTCTGAGCCGGATTCTGCCGAGAAACTCTGTCGTTTGTACACTTTCGGCCCGATGGAGCCGCCCAGGAACTCGTCGAGAAAATAGAGAACATGTTCTCTATTTTCTCGTTGTTCTATGGGAGAACTCGGCCCGCCGAGCTCCTCGGCGGCTTCAGGGCTGAACTCGCCGAGGAACTCGATGTGTTTGGCACGTCGAGTTCCTCGGCCGTGTGTACGGGGCCTAAGGACTTATGTTACAGTCTACAGAACACTCACTACTGCCACAGCAGTCCACGCAGTAGCTATGGGACCTGGGCCAAGAGGGCATACCTGGTCGGGGTCCTGGAAATGAGGAGTAAAGGGCTGAAGGAAACTTCCCTTAGTGTGTTCTAGGATCCAAGGTACTCATTCAGAACAGCAGAGGGTGCCTGATGCTGGAATGCTGATTGTTCCAACACAAGGCAATGGCCCAGTGGGCATCATGGGGAGGCATTGTAGATCAGTGCTTTCACCGATGCCGAGCCGATACAGACCTCTGTCACATGAACAGAGAGGTGATCTGGGGAAAGTTTCACTTCCCATGGGTCACCTGTGCTGATAGCAGCTCTGAACAATAAGTGTTGGGAGGAGCAGAAAACTGTTGCACACTGTCCTCTGCAAATGTACCCCCCCCCTCCCCAGCCCTCTGCAATGCAGAGCTTCCCTATTTTTCTTCAGCCCTCTACCATGCAGTGCCCCTCAAGCTTGCCCCAAAGTTTTTCTCCACCCACAGAGCCCTACAGCCCCCACAGTGCCCTTTAGTCTTCTGTAAAGTCCCCAGAAAGCCCTGATTTCCCTAGAATGCCCTCCAGCCTGCTGCAGAGCCCGCATCCTCTCCAGCCACCTGTAGAGTCCCACAGTCCCTGCAGAGACCACCACACTGTTGCCTGTTGTGTCCCCATTTCCCCAGAGTGCTACCCAGCCTGTGCCAGAGCCGCCAGTCCCCCACAGTGCCCCCACAGCCACTTGCCACTTGGCCTTTTTCTTCCCCTACTGACCGCCAATGTGGGGGCAGTCTTTATTATTTCCGCCATCTAACTGACAGACCATTTTCTCTCCTACAGAGCTCTGGCATGGGGATTTCTTTCTCCTACTGAAACCAGAACATATTTTTCACCTAATGACATTTTCCTTTTTGCAATGAACTATGACTGCTGAGTTCTGTACCATTAGCACATGCTGCTGGGGTCATATCTTTCACAACATGTGTGCTTAACCTATGGCCCTCCAGCTGTTGCAGAACTACATGTCCCATCATGCTGCCCTTGGGAGTCATGCTTGTGACTGTCAGTGACTTGCAATGCCTCATGAGATCATTGGTTATGCAACAGGTTGAGCACCCATGCTTTACAAAGTTCCAAGTTTCCTGTATTTTAAATGCTATGACATGAGAGAGAGAGAGATGGGAACGGTTGCTCTCATGATCAATATACACTCATTAGTGTACATGTATATAAGGGTCTTTTCATTCCTAGATCATGGTCAAAATGAGAAGTTCTGGCTGGATTAAGCCCCGTCCACATGGACCAAATGTTGGGTTGCATTGGCTGAGTCAATAGAAACCGTCCGACATTCAGCCCCGTGTATACTGCAGCCAGTCCGACAAAAGCCTTTTGTCAAAGGGGCCAAAAAAAGGGACCAAAAAAGGTCTGCCAACCGGCTAACAGTCGGCGCTCTCAGCCTATCTGACCGAAGTGTTCTGCCAAGGGGGCCTTCCCCCTGTCAGAACACAATAGTTCAGCAGGGGAGATCACTGTACTAACATTGGATCGTTAGTACAATGGCCCCAACCTGAGCTGTCAGTTTTCTTTTGTTCAGCCCTGCTAGGTTGAACAAAATAAAACTAGCAACAGTCGTGGTGCGTCCATTGGGGGCACTCGGTCTCCAGCCACCCCCCTCTGTGTACTATGGATAGATTCATGCATTGCATGAATCTATCCATGGCCACTATAGCCACCCCCCAGTCAGACGCCCACCCCCTTTTCGGGCGCCGATCGTCAGAATTACAGTGCTTTGCTAACATAGAACCGCCTTTCAGCCAATCAGGAGGCCCAGATGTAATCCTGGGCACCTGACTGGCTGAAGGTAGAGGCGATCCCATTGGCCGCCGTGCAGAACAGGAAGAAGACACGCACAGAGGAGTCCTGCATGTATCGCAATGCTACGTGTCCCACAGCTCACCGCCAGCTAAGTGCCGGGCAGACAGCGGGCGACCGGGGGGACACAGTGGCTGCATATTATGGGCACAACAGCTAAAATTGATGGAGCACAGTTGGCTGCATTTGATGAGCACAGAGGCTGCATATGATGGGCACAGCTGGCTGCATATAATGGGCACAGTGGCTGCATTTGCTGGGCACAGCGGCTGCATATGGTGGACACAGTTGGCTACATATTATGAGCACAGGTGGCTGCATATTATGAGCACAGTTGGCTGCATATGATGGGCACAGTTGGCTGCATATGATGGGCACAGGTGGCTGCTTTTGCTGGGCACAGAGTTTGCATATGATAGTCACAGTTGCTGCATATGAAGGGCACAGGGGCTGCATATGATGACCACAGTGGCTACAATTGATGTTTTTGTTTTAGTATTTGTCAGAATTTTTTCGTTCGTTTGCGCCCCCCCCTAAAATTTTGAGCACCAGCTGCCTCCTGACTAGCAGTATATACGCTTTTTACATTGGTAAAATACTTGACAACTGTTGAGACTCTAGTCAAATATTCATCTACAGTTAGGAGGAAGTCACTAGAAGTTATCGACGAATGTATTACCTGCCTCATGTCTCCATCCAATTACATGCAAAAAAAAATTACAAAATCCAGACACAACTTTATACACATTAATCACTTGAAACACTTGCTTCAAGAGTTTCAAGTGATTGATGTGCGCAAGGAAGTGTCTGGATTCTGTATTTCTTCTTTTCTTTACATGTAATTGGATGGAGACATGAGGCAGTTATTACTTTTTTCAATAATTTCTAGTGACATCCTTCTACTTGGCCTTGGATGGACAGTACCACTGAACGTCTCTCTCACCGTATACTTTATAGTCTACTGGATTTGAACTGTTAGTTATCCCATCAGGGTTTATTTTTATTTTTTTTTCCTAATAACACATCATAGCTCCAGTGCAATGTATGACTATGATCGGTTTGTTTGTTTTATGTAAAGCCAATACATATGTATCTCATTCAACTGTAGAATTTACTCCAGGTCTTTCACATATCTGTCTAAAGCTATTGTATCCGCTTTGTGCCGCCTGCTTACTCTTCTAACATTTTACATTCCACACTGAAACAGTATTGTCAAATTGGGCTGGTAATTAAGTGCCTGCAACACATTCGGTTGGCATGGAAACATTAAATAAAATCAGTAAGTCATTTCGTTCTGTCCCTTCAAATGTAATACTATGTCACAAATTAATTTAACATAATTACTATTGGTGACAGGATTACAATTTGTCTTCTATTTTCTTTGAACCAAGCTTAAATATACTTTTCCCACAATAAAGAAAATAGAAATGATATTGCAAATAAAACTGACTAGCTTTGATAGAAGGGGTCACTTAGGCAAGAATGTGTTTTTAATGCAGGCAAGTTATAACATGTGCCTATAGCTGTACAGTTCAGGAGCTGTAAAGATTAATACAAATGCAACAGTTATTAGACTTGTATGGAAGATTTCTATATGTGATGGAAAATTTAGCTTATGCACCCTTTTTTTTCATGGATTGGAGCTACACTTAACTGACAATGGGGGCATAATGAAAACAGACTTTAGGGTCCTTATGTAGGCCAGTTACCAGCAAAGAACTTGTGCTTTGCCCATACAGCAGGTTTGCCCACCAACCCAAAACTTAAGCCCCGTACACACGATCAGAATTTCCGATGGAAAAAGTCAGACAAGCTTTTTCCATTGGAAATTCCGACCGTGTGTATGCCCCATCGGAGTAATTCCATCGGAAATTCTGATGAATTCCTTAGGAGTTTGGATAGAGAACATGTTCTCTTTTACTCCGATGGAATTCTGTCGGAATTACGATGTGATTTTGGTCGGACAAAGGTCTGATCGTGTGTACAGTATACTCTCCAGCTCTTCACTTACCCGTCACTCTGGTCACCTACCAAAAGTGTCATATGTGGTACTTCACAATGGGGTGGAGAAAACTATCCTTTTCCTTCCTTCCTTGGTGTATCTCTGGCTACATGAGCCGACAATTGCCAGGCCTAAGTGCTTTTAGATAACAGCAAGGTTAGAGTTCTCAGCACTAATGTATCTCCTAAGAAAATGAACTAAACTTTACACAGGGCTTTATTTCTTTAATCCAGCTAGCAAATGAAGGGAGAGAAGACAAGGGTCCATACTGGTTGCAAGAAGCAGGCTATCAACCAGGGACATGCAGTCAGGGGAGGCAAGTGAGGCAGAGCCTCACCTTCCATGAACATAACAAAAGAAACAATTGGGCTTTGAGGGTCATAGCTCCGTGACTTTGGGTTACAGAGAATTCCTACCCCATCACTGGTCAAAATTTGGGGCTCCTGGCACCAATGGTTTCAGAGATACAGGGCTCCTTGCACAGCCTATCATAAAAAAAAAAAACCACTAAAGTTAGTCCAATTGTTTTGTATAATGTGAAAGATGATGGTACGCTGAGTAAATAGATACCTAACATGTCAGGCTTTACAATTGCGCACACTTGTGGAATGGCGCGAAACTTCAGTACTTAAAAATCTCCATAGGCGACGCTTTAAACATTTTTTTAAATCGCCTACATTATGAGAATCGAATACGCAACTTGTGAATATGTAATTACCCTGTACCTCACCAGCCACTGACCTCACCGTACGTCCCTGGTATCAACTGAATCCATATGTTCAAAGCACAGGCTGAAGCCTCGTACACACGACCGAGAAACTCGACGGGCGAAACACATCGCTTTGCTCGTCGAGTTCCTTGTGAAGCTGTCGAGAAACTCGACAAGCCAATTTTCTCCATTCCCGTCAAGGAAATAGAGAACATGCTCTCTTTTTGGCTCGCCGAGTTTCTCGACAGTTTCCTCAACGAAAATGTACACACGACCGGTTTCCTCTGGAAAAAAATATCTCCCAGCAAGTTTCTTGCTAGTTTTTGCAAAGAAACTCGGTCGTGTGTACGAGGCCTTACTGTTAGGGCCCCTTTACACCAGTCAGGTCCATTATGGTGCATTTTATGTACCCTTTTTATAGATGTGTTGGTTTAAGACAGCCTATTTACTTGAGGTGGAAAGATAGTTATAGAGTTAGTCAAGCTGAAAAAAGAAACAGGTTCATCAGATTAAAAAGTAAAAAGAAAAAAAAAATACGTTATTACACCCTGTGATGTCATCACAAGGTTTGTACAATTCTTGTAGGGGCAGCTGCTGGAAATAGGAAAAAGCGGTATGCTTCAGGGCAGTTGATAGAGGCACCCTGCAGAGCTACATCTCCCAAGAGCTCTTTTCCTACACACAGTTTGTGGGAAGGCTCTTAACATAGTCACAGCAAAAGCATTTCTTGCTGGGAAATAAATCTGTGTATGCATGTGGAGAGGGACAGTAAGGGGCAGTGATAGGTGGAGGTCTATACTGTAGTGTAGCAGAAGAACTGAGAACACTGTCAGTTCCCATACTAGTCTGAAAACACTGGCCCAGATTCAAGAAGCAATTGCGTCTGCGTAACCATAGTTACGCAGCGCAATTGCTTACTTGCGCCGGCGTAACGACTTCTCCTGATTCAGAGAGCTCGTTATGCCGACTGCAGCCTAAGATATGCGTGGCATAAGGCTCTTATGCCCTCATATCTTAGGCTGCATTCTTACGCAGGCCGCTAGGTGGCGTTCCCGTTGTGGTCAGCGTATAGTATGCAAATTGCATACTAACGCCGATTCACAACGTTACGCGAGCCCTGCGTACGCAGTTTACGTAGTTTGCGTACGTCGGGTTTCGCGTAAGGCTGCACATGCTAAAAGCAGGGGCAGCTAATGCTAAGGATACCCGTCGTTCCCGCGTCGCGAGGTTTAAATTTTACGTCGTTTGCGTAAGTGAATCGTGAATGGCGCTGGACGCCATTCACATTCACTTTGAAGCAAATGACGTCCTTGCGACGTCATTTACCGCAATGCACGTCGGGAAAGTTTCCCGACGGAGCATGCGCTCTACGCTCGGCGCGGGAACGCGCCTAATTTAGATGATTCCCGCCCCCTACAGGATCATTTACATTAGGCGCCCTTACGCAGGGCATTTTTGAGGAGCGCCCACGCAAATTACGTGGCTACTGCTTCATGAATGAAGCGTAGCGCAAATAATTTGCGTAGGCGCAGGGTAAAAAGGGTACACTGCGCCTCCATAAGGAGCGCGCAGCTGTACCTGAATCTACCCCACTGTTTGAAATTTCAGAGCAGCAGAAGCACTGATGTCAGCCAACCTCAGAGAGTTAGGAGTTCATTGGATTTCTGTCAGGAAAATCATATGGTAATCATATGTAGCTAGATTCAGGATGGCGAGCGCATACTTGCGGCGGCGTAGCTTATGGCATTTATGGCATGATTCACAATGTACTTGCCTGCTAAGTTACGGCGGCGTAGCCTAAAGCGGGCGGGCGTAAGGGCGCCTAATTCAAATTAGGCTGAGGGGGCGTGTTTTATGATAATTAGGCTTGACCCGACGTGATTGATGTTTTTTTGAAACTGCGCATGCGCCGTGCGCCTACATTTCCCAGTGTGCATTGCGGCTAAGTCCGCCGCACGGGCCTATTGATTTTGACGTGGACGTAAACTACGTAAATCCCTCTTCACGGACGACTTACTCAAACGACGTAAAATTTTCGAATTTCGACGCGGGAACGGCGGCCATACTTAACATTACTATTCCATCTATTTGATGGAATAACTTTAGGCCTGCTAATGCGTTACGTAAACGGCGTATCTGTACTGCGTCGGCCGGGCGTACGTTCGTGAATAGGCGTATCTAGTGATTTACATTTTCTACGCCGACCGCAATGGAAGCGCCACCTAGCGGTCAGCCTTAAAATTACACTTTAGGATACGAGGGTGTAAGACACTTACGCCGCTCGTATCTGAGCCTAATTTAAGCATATCTGGTTACCAGAATACGCTTAAATTAGCGCCAACGCAAATTCTGACTTAGGCTGGCGTATCTACTGATACGCCAGCCTAAGTCTCTCTGAATCTAGCTAATGGTATTCATATGGTATTTTGTGTGCTTGCAACATTTTTAAAAGGTCTAAAGCTGCCCATACAGTATACAATTTTCTTATTCAAAATCCTTTAGATTTACCTTCACCTATGTACAGTAGTGTAAGGGCCTGCAGTTTGCATACAAATTAAAAGGGTTTAGGTTTGACCTCAGATTATATGGTTTTGGTAAATCTAAAGGAAAATTGTACAAGACCATTGTATAATGTATGGTCAGCCTAAAACATGGGCAAATTCGCATGTGTTGTATGGATGTACCAATGTTGTTTTTGCCCAGGTAAAGGCGATACTTTAAACCTCCATTATCAATGAAATCTTGGATGATTAGAACTAGCAGCTCTACACCAGGGGGGCACTAATAAACAAACTAGTAAAGAACAGAGCAGGTATGCAAAATAGCTCCTGCCATTAAAATGCCTAATCTATTGTATTCTGTATTGTATTCCCATTGGCACAATGGTGACAAGTGTATTAAAGATGAACAAAGCAAACTTTCATAGTAAAATATGCAATGCAATTGCACTGATTAGTTGTTATTTAGCATAGTGGTTACTCCAGGACTTTGTAAATGAGGTGAAACTTTACTTTGCAAAGAATACCCAATTACATGCAAGGAAAATAAAAAAAAAAGACAACGGGCCGGATTTAGCAAGAATTTACGCCGGTTTATCTATAGATACGCCACGTAAATTCAAAGCTGCGCCGGCGTATCTTCTTTCTGTATTCAGAAAGCAAGATACGCCGAAATTAGGCTAAGATCCGACTGGCGTAAGTCTCTTACGCCGTCGTATCTTAGGGTGCATATTTACGCTGGCCGCTAGGTGGTGCTTCCGTCGTTTTCGGCGTAGAATATGCAAATGATCTAGATACGCCGATTCACAAACGTACGTGCGCCCGGCGGAATTTTTTTACGTCGTTTGCGTAAGGCTTTTCCAGCGTAACGTTGCTCCTGCTTCTATGAGGCGTACGCAATGTTAAGTATGGACGTCGTTCCCGCGTCAAATTTTGAATTTTTTACGTCGTTTGCGTAAGTCGTTCGCGAATAGGGCTGGACGTAATTTATGTTCACGTCGAACCAATACGTCCTTGCGGCGTACTTCAGAGCAATGCACACTGGGATATGTACACCGACGGCGCATGCGCCGTTCGTAAAAAACGTCAATCACGTTGGGTCACCACCCCTTTACATAAAACACGCCCTCCTCATCCTCATTTGAATTAGGCGCGCTTACGCCGGCCCCATTTACGCTACTCCGCCATAACTTAGGAGGTAAGTGCTTTGTGAATACAGCACTTGCCTCTCTGATTTACGGCGGTGTAGCGTAAATACGATATGCTACGCCGCCGTAACAATGTGCCCGGCTACCTGAATCTAGCCCAACATTTTTGCATGCACAGGATTGGATGATGGAAGTCAGCAGAGCTTCCCCTCATATACTAAGTTTTGAAGCAAAGTCCCTTGCAAAGTGCACTGCCTATTTGCCTTTAGTAAATCAACCCCATTGATTATCATGTTCACTGTGAATAGATACATTTTTCTCAGAGGTAATTTTAAAGGTCGCCTCTGAAGTCGTCTTCAGGACGCCGTGCGGAGTCGCGCCCGAAGTCGTGCCGCCTAAGTGTGAACCGGCTCTTATATAGTATGTCCAGTATACTGACACATTTGTGCTGCAATCACCTGACTTTCAGCCATCCCTGGGGTACACACATGCCGTAGGGTCTTTAGTTAGGTGCTCATGTGAAGTAATTCATGGCAACCCCCTAACAGCCTATCAGAATTTATTCTGCAGATGTGAAAACAGTACAAGATGTATTAATTTGTAGGTGTTAAATGTAGAATTTTTTTTGGGTACAACACCAAACACATTAGGTATATGCTGTATAATTATGTGTATCCCATTGCCTACAGACAGATGCTTCTGCTAAAATAACATAAGCCCCATGCTCTTTGGACATTTTTTTTGCTGTTTCTTGGGGTGTTTGGCTTCTTTTATTTTTTTCCTACCACTAAACGCCCCTTCATGTTAGCCTATGTGTCCATGCACAAATATGCATTTAGAGGAGTTTAGTGGCAGGGGTGTTTAGAGGCAGAAAAAAAACCTCAACAAGGGCGTCCAGGAGAAGCTACAACCACTGTAAACGTGCCTAAAGGCACTTTGGTGCTAGGCGTGTTTAGCGCTTGAGTGTCAATTAATTAAAATGGACAGAATAAATTATTCTGGCAAATGAAATGTATTAATGCACAAGCACTTGAGGTGCCTAAATGTGTTACACGAGTTTACAAGCGTCAAATGTTTTTTCTAACAAAACTCTGCTGCCAGGAGGAAAGGAGTCTAGGATAGTTTGCAAAATGTCCAATGTGCAAGAGACCTGGAGCAGCTATCTTCTGGCTCAATGTAAGTTTACAGCAACCACTGCTACTGACAAAAGTTGAGCCCCTCGCCCGCCCCCCTTTTCCCTTGACTTTAGTACAACAGATGTCCTACTCCACTTAACTTACCACCTTCCCAAAAACCTTAGTATCCCCCCAACCTCTGCCCATTAAATTGAGACCACACCATTGCTTGTTGGGGAAAAATAGGCCGTAGCAGCCTGATTTATTAAACATAATAGATTTTAACACAAACTAAGCAAGAACATCTGCTAACTTAAACTACCTGAAGTTGGTCCCCGCAGGCAAAGCCTCTATCCTTCCGTAAACTATATATATATATATATAAACATATATATATATGCCCTTTTTGATGCACTCCGGTCTTCGGATTCCTCTGCAGGCCTCAAGCCGAACAGGCTCAAAGGCGTCTCACGACCGTAGTGCTCCATACTCCATTCTTCCAGCTAACCTCCGTTAACTGGCATCACCCTCATCATCGCCTGTCACCGACAGGTCATTAATTCCATTCTCAAAGTCTATTCCTTACCCGCAGGGACCAACCAACGCCACCAGCACCCAAAGGTAAAACCTTACCCTTGGGTGCCCCTCCACACCCTAATGGCCCTCTGGATCCCATCCTGTAACCCCAACACCCACATGTCGATCCCAACTGGGCTAAGGTGGACCCCGTCTCCTCGCAGATACCTCCAGGTCTCTTCCTCTAATTCCATGTGGCGTACCACCAACCCCCCGTTCCTCACCACAAACTTGCCCACATCCCTATTGATTTTTCTCCGGGCCCTGTTGATTCCCGCTACAGACCTAGCCATACGCCATGCCGTCCGAGCCACGATGTCGGACCACACAACGATCATATCCGGAAAGGCCATCCGAAGTCTCAAGATATCAAACTTGATATCCCGAGTGATGTCCATCATTGCCCTGACCCCTAGGTCGTTGCCCCCCACGTGCAAGAGTAAGACGTCGGGGGGCCTGTCCAGCCGCGCAAAACGATGCACTTCCGGGACCACCCTGCCCCAGAGCATCCCCGGAATCCCTAACCAGTGCACGCTTGCCTCTTCCCTCGGGAAACCCAACTGCCGACCGCTATGTCTAAGCTCAGCCCGTTTTGCCCCCCAAAAGACATAAGAATGTCCCATTATCCATACTAGTGCCGGGGTCCCACCTGAAAGAAAAAAGACAATTGCACCGGGTAATCCACCGCATAACCCAGCAACACTCAAAACAATAACGCACGTACCCCAGACTCCCTCCCCACCCCCACTTGACGTGACCGTCCTATACATCCAATAGGTGGGGACGGACATAACTTTGAAACCTCCTCGATTCCCATCTGCCTATACGCTGTATGGCTTCCGTACCCAATCCCCAACGGGCCGCCTCTGAGGCCGCCCCTATCCTAAAGGAGTGGGAAGAAAAACCCTTGCCATCCAACCCCATGGCCAACAAACACTTCCTAAAAACAGCCCCGAACTGATATTTTGACAACGGCAACCCATCCCTATGTACCAGAAACGACCCCGCCGCCTCAGGCCGTTCGGCCCCGAAGGCCCGTACCGCCTGAACCGGACATAAAGGAGAACCCGTAATCGGAAATACCTGTATGGACTTGCCCCGTCCCCCCTGGTCCGTCTTTGACTTCCGCAGCCAAATAGATACCCTGTCCTGCCCACAAGCCACATCTTGAGAGCCCAAGCCCCCTTGACATTTGGTAGACGGGCTGACCAGCTCACTGATCCTGAAAGCCCCGAAGAAAGCTAACGTGAAGGCCGCCCTGAACAGCAAAAACTCATATTCAGAAGAACAAATGGCCGGCAATTTTTCCAGCATTCCTTCCAGTAGTGCAAACGACACGGGGCGCCCGGAGTCCCTTGTCGTTCCTGCCTTTCTATAACCTCTCAGCGCCTGCCGCACCCAGAAGTCCTTCGTAAAGTCCTGACAACCCCGCAATTTAAAAAGGAACGCAAGACCTGCCATCTTTTTGTTCAGCGTGGCCACCGACGTGCCGTCCTCCATGTTCCTAGCCACGAAGTACAACACCAGCCATCGTGTCTCCGACCCGAAACAGGTCCACAGCCACCATTCTCGCCAAAGCCTCCCATTCCAACCACACCTTGCTGTACGCCCCCCAAGTGGCCTCACTCACCGACCTCCTGAGCCATTTTGATATCACGCCAATGCAACCCTCCACAGCCAATCCGGACAAGGCTCTCCGTGTCGTTCCGCCTCCGGGGCCAACTCTCGGAACCTGTCCCACTGAAATCGAGACAGCGCGTCAGCAATGACATTCTCAACCCTGGGCAGATGAACTGCATGGACAAAAATATTCAACTGTAGGCACCGTAGAACCAGATGCAGCAACACCCGAACCACCGGCGGTGACGAAGCCGATACCCTGTTAATGACCTGAACCACTCCCAGGTTATCCCCATGGAACCTGACCTTCCGATCCCTGAACTCCGAGCCCCACAACTCAACCGCCAGTACCACTGGAAATAATTCCAATAGCACCAAATTCTTAGTGAAACCCACGTCCACCCAGTCTTGTGGCCAAGGACCCGCACACCACTTGCCTTGAAAGAATGCCCCAAAGCCTGTGGCGCCCGCAGCGTCCGTGTACAGCTCCAAGTCAAAGTTACTGACCGGGCCCGCCATCCACAGTGCCCGGCCGTTGAATGACTCCAAAAAGGAGTGCCACACCCTCAGATCCTCCCTAAGAACCCTGCCGAGCGTGACAAAGTGGTTAGGGGAACTCACGCCCGCGGTCGCCGCCGACAGCCGTCGGCTAAACACCCGCCCCATGGGCAAAATACGGCACGCGAAATTAAGCTTACCGAGCAACGACTGTAGCGCTCTCAGCTTCACTTTCCTGACCCCCAGCATGCCCCTGATTTCTGCTTTCATCGCCTCAAGTTTGTCCTCCGGCAGGCGGCATTCCATAGCCATGGAATCCAATGTTATGCCCAGGAAAGTCATCTCCGTGCTTGGGCCCTCCGTCTTCTCGGGAGACAGGGGGACCCCGAAGCGCTCCGCCATGTGTTCCAGCGTTGCCAGCAGAATCGCCGCGATCCGTGACGCCGCCGGTCCAACGCACAGGAAGTCATCCAGATAGTGGATGATGGAACTCACCCCGGACACGTCCCTAACCACCCATTCCAAGAATGAGCTGAACATCTCGAACAGTGCGCAAGAAATGGAACACCCCATGGGCAAGCACTTGTCCACATAAAACTGCCCCCCCCAATGACACCCCAACAGCCGGAAGCTGTCCGGGTGCACTGGCAATAAGCGGAACGCCGCTTCAATGTCCGATTTTGCCATCAAGGACCCCCGCCCATAATGTCGCACCCAATGGACAGCCGCATCGAATGACGTGTAGCTCACTGTGCACGCCTCCTGGTCTATAGCGTCATTAACCGACCCCCCTTTTGGGAAGGAGAGGTGGTGTATCAGCCTAAACTTGTTGAGTTCCTTTTTGGGCACCACCCCCAGCGGAGAAACCACCAGATCACCCCAGGGTGCCACCGAAAAAGGACCTCCCATGCGCCCCAGAGCTACCTCCTTCCGCAGCTTCTCTGAAACCACTTCTGGATGTAGGAGCGCAGACCGCAAGTTGCGCGGGACCGGGGGTACCACCCCCAGCGCGCACGGTATTTGAAAACCCTCTGAGAAACCCCTTTCCAGTGCCCGAGCCGCCCCCCTGTCCGGATACCTACCGAGAAACGGCCGCATCCTTTCCACCATCACCGGCGTCGTCCCTCTTGTTCGCAAAATCTCCGGAGCGTCCCTTACCCTGTTTGAAGCACTTGGACAACGGGTGGGAGCCTCCGCAACCAGAGCACTCGTGTTTGTATCTGCAGGTGCCTCCGAATTTGCAAGTGCCGGAGCTAAACTGCCAACACACCCCTTTTGCCCGACCGGCCGGTTGTCCAAGGGAAGATGGACCCCCGGCCCCCCCTTGAAAGGACTGCCCCGGAACCCTCGCCGCCGTCATCAAACACAGCCAAAGGTTCATATCCTTTTGATTCCAGCGCAGGTCCTGCCGCACCGCCATCCGTTGCCGGAATTGTTCATCGTATCGCAGCCAAGCGGATCCTCTGTAGATCCTGTGTGCCTCCCCTATCGCATTCTGATATATGAAGAGCCCTGAGCAGCATTCCGGATTTTTCTCCCCTATCACACACGCTAGGATGCTGAAAGCCTGCAGCCAATTGGTAAACGTCCGTGGAATCAAGCGATACCTGCGCCGTTCCTCCTCCTCCTTCTTGGATTCGTCCGGCTTCCCCCTGTCCAGGTTGAACTTCTCTAATGGGAGTAACGCGAAAATCTCCACATACTCACCCTTCCATATCTTCTCCCGGACCTCTGCCTTCAAATGTGTCCCCAGCGACGCCTCATAGCATAAGTACACCTCACATTTCGCCGCGTCAGCGAGGCGGATTATTTCCTGTCGCGCCGCCTCACTTGCCACCGCCCCTTTTTCCCCTGTTGCTGCCGCCGGAGCCGCAGCTGCTCCCGAACCCCCGCTCACCGCGGGGGCGGATGCCACCACCGGCCCAGCCGTCACAACCGCCGGCAGAGTGTTAGGCGTAGCGACCACCCCTCCCCCCACCGGAACCGCAGGGGGGACCCAAGCCGCGACCGGGCCCGCAGTCGCCCCATCTGAGCCCTCAAATCTACCCACTATCTCTTTTATGCCTGCCAAAAAACCTGCAAAACCACCCCCCCAGGGACCACCCCCCCGCCCGGTGTCACAGTCTGAGAGCCCCCTGCCCGTGTATCCGCCCCCACCGAGCTGACACCCCCCCCCCCCCGCTGCCCCCAGTAGCCATCACACCCCTCCCCCCAGTATAAGGCAAAGATAAAATTGACTTACCGGGCTGCCTAGGTGATGACCCACCAGCCGATCGTCCCGTCTCCACCGCCGCTGCCACCGTCCTGGATGGTTGGTCGTCCTCCGAATCCGTCAGCTCCCCTTCCGACCGTAGCGTGGATGGATCCTCTTCCTCTGCTGATTGCACCCCAGGGGAAGGATCCCTGGCTGCCGTGGGCCTGGCGTCCGCCTGGTCACTCCTCCGCGCGCCAGACCCGTTCACCGATTTCTGCGCCGCTTTCCGTGGGCCTGGGGGGGTCTCCCCAGCCCTGCTGCCCCCAACTAGGTCGCCGGTGGTCCCCTCCCCCTCCGTCCGCACCGCGGCAAGGCTGTGGGCCGAGGAAATGGAAAGCCCAGCAGCCGGGCCTCTAGGTCTCCCCCGCTGAGGCGCCGCACCCCCCACGGTGGAGCGGGGGGCGGGGCCCGCCGAATCCTGTTCCGTGCGCTGCGCGGGCCCAGGTGCTGTTCCAGGGCTGGCCGACCGGCCTGCTGCCATGCCACGGCCCCGATAGGGATTCCTCCCGTTCCCCCCCCTCGTGGGCAATGCTGCGCGCTTGGCGGGGGGGCCCGGAGGGGCCCGCGAACGGGGACTCCCCTGTTTTCTTTGGGCCCTGGGGGATGTGTCCGGGGAAAAGCGCTCCGGCGGGCGAGAACGCCGGGCGCGTCCTGTGTCCCTCCCCCCCGCGTCCTCAATAGCTGCCGACCTACCGAAAATAGGCCGCAGCTGGTCCCGAAGCCACTCCGGGCCGTGCGCCGACGCCTCCGCCTGCAGCTGAGCTAACATGAGCTCCACTTCAGACATCCTGCACTGAACTTTCCTCCGCGCTGTGTTGCCGGGAGGGCGGGAACCAACCCTTAAATAAACTCCCCTCCCCGCCCCCCGGGTACTGACAGCCAACCATTGTTTTGCTGTCCCCTGTGACGTCAGTCATGCCAGCCCTCCACCGAGTCCACTGCGTTCCCCTGCTCTGGGCTTTTCTTTCTGCCATTCATATGACATTAGAGAAATCTTAGGTATGAAAATGAATTTGATTGTATCCTTATTAACCACTAGAGTACCGGGCCATCGTCAAATGACGGCTCCACGGTTACTCTGAAAATTCAACAGGACGTCATTTGGCGTCCTGTATTCTTGTGGCCACTGGGGGGCGCGCGAGCGCGCCGGCGGCCGCGCGCGCGCGCCCGGCGCGTCCCCGAGATGCCGATGCGCGTGCCTGGCGGTCGCGATGTCCGCCAGGCACTCGGAATCGGCGGCTACAGGGACAAGACGTGGAGCTCTGTGTGTAAACACAGAGCTCCACGTCCTGTCAGGGGACAGAGGAGACCGATCTGTGTCCCTTGTACATAGGGACACAGCATCGGTCACCTCCCCCAGTCACCCCCCTTTCCCCACAGTTAGAACACAATTTAGGGATACATATTAACCCCTCCCTCACCCCCTAGTGTTAACCCCTTGAATGCCAGTCACATTTATACAGTAATTAGTGCATATTTATCGCATTAATCGCTGTATAAATGTGAATGGCGCCAAAAACGTGTCAAAAGTGTCCGATGTGTTCGCCGCAATGTCACGGTGACAGTAAAAAAATCGCAAATCGCCGCCAATACTAGTAAAAAAATTAATAAAATAAAAATGCCATAAATCTATCAGCTATTTTGTAAACGCTATAACTTTTGCGCAAACCAATCAATATATGATCATTGCGATTTTTTTTTTACCAAAAATATGTAGAAGAATACATATCGGCCTAAACTGAGGAAAAAAAACGTTTTTTTTTTTTTAAATTGTGATATTTATTAAATAAAAAAGTAAAAAATAGTGTTTTTTTTTTAAATTGTCACTCTTCTTTTGTTTATAGCGCAAAAAATAAAAACCGCAGAGGTGATCAAATACCACCAAAAGAAAGCTCTATTTGTGGGAACAAAATGATAAAAAAATTGTTTGGGTACAGTGTAGCATGACCGCGCAATTGTCATTCAAAGTGCGACAGTGCTGAAAGCTGAAAATTGGCTTGGGCAGGAAGGGGCGTAAGTGCCCAGTATGGAAGTGGTTAATATTTAAAGCTGAAGTCTAGTTTTTGGGCAGAAGAGATCCTGCCCTTCAACTGGTCTTTTCCATTCACAGAGCATGATGCATTATGGAACAATAATAATTATAGGAGTTCTATGAATGGTGGAGAGGGCAAAAGAGGGCAGGCGGCGCAGCTTTTCTCTGTAGCAGCAGCTGCTGTTGACCTTCACTGCGCCGCAAGACAGCCACTCGGGGCAGCATCCCAGGGCTGGGAAGGAAACACAGCGGGGATGATTTTTCCAGAAGTAGCGTTCTGCAGGTAATGAGATACACATAGATCTTCTCCGCCGCTTCCGGGTATGGTCTTCGGGACTGGGCGTTCCTATTTGATTGACAGGCTTCCGACAGGCTTCCGACGGTCGCATACATCGCGTCACGAGTAGCCGAAAGAAGCCGAACGTCGGTGCGGCTCTATACGGCGCCTGCGCACCGATGTTCGGCTACTTTTGGAAAATCGTGACGAGATGTATGCGACCGTCGGAAGCCTGTCAATCAAATAGGAACGCCCAGCCCCGAAGACCATACCCGGAAGCGGCGGAGAATATCTCTCTCTAAAACGGCAAGTACTGCTTCGATTTAAAAAAAAAACACCCGATTCCCCTTGACAAAACGAGCCTCAATCTAATGTTAAAAATTAAGTTTTTGGGTGAACCTCCACTTTAAACTCCTGCTAAGTGCTGACTGGTCTTCAGCTGTTTACTTGTACCCTGCTTGAATCATGTATGATATCCATTGCTAACCTGGCTTGTTATTGACCTGATCTTGGATCGTGTTTATGCTTCTGATTATCTGTTCCTGACCTCAGCTTGCTCCTGATCTCACTCCTGTCTGATGCTTTGGTACCTCATTGCACGCTGGTTGCTGAATCTGTCTATCCTTCTGACTACGCTTCTGTCTCCTGTTTGGCTTCACATTACCTACGCTGGCTGCCCCTCTTTCCAGCTCCAGTGAACATTGTGTGCTCCTGTCTCAAGTCTGCTTGGAGATCAGGCAATCCATGCATCCTAAACCTGCAGTCCCGGTGGAGTGACCCTTTAACCTTGGCTGATCTATCTGGCATCCTCTTGGTTCCTGACCTGATGTTCTGCCTGACCCACTGAGTCTACAATTTCAGCCACAAGCTCTGCAATCAACACCTACAGACGCTCATATACCTCCTTTCCTTTTCACAACATCTGTTCCACTCTCAGTGGGGCCCAGGCTGAAAATACAAGAGAGGTTGATCTTGTCAGTTCAAGCTCCTATCAGACATGACACACAGGGCCAGATTCTCGTATCTCCGCGCAATTTTGGGCAGGCGTAACGTATCTGATTTACGTTACGCCTCCGCAACTTACACGGGCAAGTGCTGTATTCTCAAAGCACTTGCTCCGTAAGTTGCGGCGGCGTAGCGTAAATTGGCCGGCGTAAGCCCGCCTAATTCAAATTTGGATCAGGGGGCGTTTCGACGCGGGAACGACGGCCATACTTAACATTGTTACGCCGCACTTATGCCTCATATAGTAGGGGCAACTATACGCCAGGAAAAGCCTAACGTAAACGTTGTAACTTTACTGCGTCGGCCGCGCGTACGTTCGGGAATTCGCGTATCTAGCTAATTTGCATACTCGACGCGTAATTCGACGGAAGCGCCACCTAGCGGTCGAAAAAAAAATGCAGTTTAGATCCGACGGCGTAAGAGACTTACGCCTGTCGGATCTAATGGATATCTATGCGTAACTGATTCTAAGAATCAGTCGCATAGTTACGACGGGTCAGATTAGGACTTACGACGGCATACATGGCGCTGCACCGTCGTAAGTCCTTTGAGAATCAGATTTTGGTGCTGTGTTATTAATAATAATATGTATACAATCTAATTACAGCATAGTTTTCATACTTTAAATTTCTCAGATTCTAGCACATATAGATGTAGGGTGTCAAAAAAAAAAAAAAAAAAAGACCTCGTTAACCTGGCATGAGTGGTAAACAGCAGAATAAAGCCAGCGAAACCTCACATCAAACAGTAACTGCATGAGCCAGTTAGATGGAACATGTGAGGTACAACCCCCGGGGATTACTTCTCTAGAGGCAAGACAGACCTACATTTCACAGCTAGGCATCAGTAAATGAAGCAAGAATATGCTAAACCTATGCACCTGCCTCTTAAAAGATGTGTGGAAGGAGAAGCAGGAAACCAGAACACTCATAAAACTATCTAACCCTTTCTGACGGCTATTGAAAGAAGGAGTGTTAATACTAACAGATTCAAATAGGACACCAATTAGCACCTTGTGTGAGGTAGAGCTACACACTTCTTTAGGCTCAGATTATGGTATTATTTGAAATCTCTCGAGTAACGGAATGCCTAACCTGGCATGACAGAATAGGATTACTGTAAAATCTAATTTCAAGGCTTGGATATCTAGCCGCACTTCTAGAGTAAGTGAGTAACTTGTATAGCGCAACAAATGCGAACTTAATCGCCTCAAGGCTTCTAATGATGATACAAATATATAATAGTACTCAAAGCGAAGGAAGTAACTGTAAACATACATAAACCTGTGATACATTAATACTGCTTAACCACTTCAATACAGAGCACTTTCACCCCCTTCCTGCCCAGGCCAATTTTCAGCTTTTAGCGCTGTCGCCATTTGAATGACAATTGCGCGGTCATGCAACACTGTACGCAAACTACATTTTAAAAATGTTGTTCACACAACTAGAGATTTCTTTTGGTGGTGTTTAATCACCAATGGATTTTTTTATTTTTGCTAAATAAACGAAAAAAAGGGACGAAAGGAAATTACCGCTCCAGATGGAAATGCTTGGTTAATCAATCGCCTCCTGGAGACCATGGGTGCTGGCAGTGCATATAGCAGAAAACAAAAAAGAAAATATTTGGACAGCCGCACTCCTGGAAAAGATTCCTGAATTGTCCTTTGGTAAAATGGAATACACTACAATCCAAGGTGAAAACGGGATACACTGCTGACGTTTCGCACTGATACTCAGTGCTTACTCATAGCTATGGAATATTTTCCAGGAGTGCGGCTGTCCAAATATTTTCTTTTTTGTTTTCTAAATTTTGAAAATATTTTTTTTTTCGCTTCTGTTCAAATCAGTGTATATTATTTAGTCTTTAGGAAAGTTATAGAGTCCAACAAACTATTATATAAATCTGAAAATTGATCAGTTCTGATGTACTGACGACCTATCTAATTTCCTGAGGCCCGAAAACACCAGGACAGTACAAATACCCCCCAAATGACCCCTTTTTGAAAAGTAGACCGCCCAAGGTATTTAGTAAGAAGCATTGCAGGTTTTTTGAAGTTCTAACTTTTTGTCATAATTTTTTGAAAAATAAAGAAAAAAAACACAGTTCACAATACTGTCACTAGTACAGTACGGCATCATCATATAACAGATGCGGCAGTAAAGGGACACTGACTGGTAACAGTACAAAAAGTTAAAAAAGAAAAATGTTTTTTTTTGTTGTTTTTTTTTTACAATTTTTTTTAACACATTGTGACCAGCACAATATAATGTTACCATAGTAACATTGTACTACTCTGGGGAAGTGATCAGGATTTAATTTAGCTTTTTTTTTTTTTTTTACAGATTATGATTGCTTGTAGCAGTAAATTACATTGCTATAAGCAAGCATTTTACTGAATGAAACTGATCCATTCAGTTTTGTTTTGTTGTGATTATGTGTGATTGGTCAAAGATAATCACATGGTACAGATGGGCTAAGATTGTCCCTGTCTGTACCAACAACAAATTGACCAATCACAGCTACTAACATAATTGTACACAATGGATGGCATGAAAGGAAGCCAACTATAGTGCACAACTGTCTTGTGACACCGCCCCCCGGCTGTAGTTCTGCTATAGGCCGGGCGGGAAGGTGTTAAGGAATAAGTAAACCTAATATCTAAAGCCTCATATAGGCTTCAATATGCTAATACAACTTCCAAAGCAATGTTTCATATTTTGAAATGTACAGATTGAATGAAAATAACACTTGGTGATCCTGTAAAATTGTCCTTGTTCAGGTATTTCCTGTGATACAGTGACAACGCTATGTCCCTTTCTCCCGAAATGTGTTGCTGCAATGTCACCCTGTCATGGGATGATTCAGTACATTTAAATCTTTGCTTAATGTCTCCTATAGCTCACCTAAAGCCTCGTACACACGGTCGGACATCCAACAAACTTTCCCTTGGATTTTTGTCAGAAGTGAGTTGTCAGGGTACACCCATAGCATACACACGCTCAGACTTTTCTGTAAACTTTTCTAAAACTTTCCCAACATCACATGTTTTTTCTGCTCTTGTCTGTTCTTTACCGCCACCCTTTGGTTAACTTCTGCTATTGTTGATTGATTTTAACATTGGTTCTGAGCATGCGTATTTGCACTTTGTACAAAAGTCAGATGGCTTGCTGTACACCACGGTCAGACTAGGCACCATCTGACTTTTGTTGCCGAAAAGTTTGTCCGTTTGCAGACCGAACTTTTTGTCCGATGAAACCCGAAAAAGTTGGTCCGATGGAGCGTACACACGATTGGACAAATTTGAAAACTTGCAGATTTTGAAGTTTGTTGGCAAAAAGTCCGACCGTGTGTACGGGCCTTTAGATATACTGGGGTTTATTTACTGAAGGTAAAGAGGTTGTTCACTTTGCAAGGAAAATTGCACTTTGCAGGGGGTATATTATCTCAGAGCTTGGTGAAAGTGGTGACATTTCTCTTTGCAAAGATTGCCCAATCACATACAAAGATAATTAAAAAAAAATTAATTGTTGCACCAGGGGACCAGGGAAGGGAGTTTCAGGCTTTTCTATAGAATTCAGGTATGCTTTAAAAGTAAAACATCTAAACCCCCAATCAGTTTTTTATGTGTTATACAATCTTCTTTCTAACAAATATCTCAGCTCATCACAGATGGGGGTCCAGTGGTTGAACTTTATTTAAACATGCTATTGTGTGTGTAGCGCTACCCCCAGAGGAGCCGCTGATTGTTTTGGGATTGGCGTATTAAGTTACCTCTATGTGTTGTCTAGGGGTGAAGGTAGTGAGTAGAGCAATAAATGAATGTCCAATCCGTAGATAAGGTTTTCTGAATGCTTTATTTCTTGGCCCAACACGACCAACATCAACGTGAGGTAGACAGAAAAGGTTGATGAAGTGAAGAACTTTGCGGTATCAGGCTTGGATGAAGAAGAAAGCAATCCTGCTTTCAGCAATAATAGTACAGTTCGTCGCCACTCCAGCCGGAGTGGGTGAAGTGCCCTCGGACAGACCCCTGCCACAGGCCTGGCAGCCAAAGTGTCACTTTAAGGATGCTGGGAGGAACAGGCCTCTGCCACAGACCTGGCTCTGATGGGGCCTCTGCCACAGGCCTAGTACTTGGATGAGCTAAATAGTTGAGCTTATCCTCCAGGTAAATTTGCGCTAGGGTCACCACAAAAATACCCCCTCCCAGCATGTACAGCGAGGCTCAACTCCTCTCATTGGCTGCTGGGAAGAAGCGGCTCCGCCTGGATCCCCTCTGGGGCCATCTGCCATCCAGAGATGAGACCATATCTCTGGACATACAGACTGACCCACAGGACAATCCAGAATTGGCGACAGCCAAATTTAACACAATCAAGAGTGAGAGCAACTTACCTCTCTCATTCTCCCACTAACTTTAGCATAGTGCCCTTACTGAAAATAAAGGGGGCGCTACATGTGAATTTGCTATGGCACATGCAGGTTTTCCTCCATTATTTAATTACATAAGGTGTATTTTGCCTCTTTAAAGTGGTTGTTAAGCCCCTCTAACCTGTATACACCATCATCACTGCCTCCTATTGTAGTATCCCCCTCCGTGTGTGATTTATAAAACAAAAATGTTGCAAATACCTAATTTCACTGCCCAGATTGCAATCACATGACTGGCCATCTTTCTCCTTTCCTGCTCTGAGAGATGCAGTAAGCGGGGCTGACATTCCCCTGCTGATGTCAGTCTGGAGGGGAGGAGGAAAGTGCTGGCTGGTCATGTGATTGCAATCTCAGCTCTTAAATAAGGTATTCACAACATTTATATTTTTTTGGGGTTAACAAATGCTTTAAGTTCTCTGACAGGTAGGATGTTTAGTATTCTAAAATCAGTTGTTCATAACTTAAGCCCTGTACACGATCGGTCCATCCGATGAGAACGGTCTGATGGACCGTTTTCATCGGTTAACCGATGAAGCTGACAGATGGTCAGTCGTACCTACACACCATCGGTTAAAAAAACGATCGTGTCAGAACGCGGTGATGTAAGACACAACGGCGTGCTGAAAAAAACGAAGTTCAATGCTTCCAAGCATGCGTCGACTTGATTCTGAGCATGCGTGAATTTTTAACCGATGGACGTGCCTACAAACGATCGTTTTTTTTTCTATCGGTTAGGTATCCATCGGTTAAATTTAAAACAAGTTGGCTCTTTTAAACCGATGGATAAATAACCGATGGCGCCCACACAAGATCAGTTTGGATCGATGAAACCGGTCCATCAGACCGCTCTCATCGGTTTAATCAATCGTGTGTACGCGGCCTTACTGTGTTCTTATTGTGAGTTTGTTTGCGTCATCTTGACCACATCCCTTTTATACCATACTCACAACAAACCAACCCCCTCACGGCCACCTTTTTTCCTAGGAAAAGTGACAACATGGATACAGGAGAGAAGTATATGCTGTAGCTTTTTGCTTCTATAGATCCAGCAAAGAGACCAGTGGGATATGCTGGGACAGACTTGAGATGTCTTCTGTTTGGCATAAGTGGCTACATTATCCATAGGTTTACTTCAAAAGCTTTAACAAAAGTGCTGGGTGCTTGCTTGATTTCAAATGCTAAACTTTTCAAACTAGCACTCACAAGATAAGATTAAAGTAAACCTGTGTTGAGAGAAACAAGGAGTCTGCCATTGCTGACCTCTCTGGATGAAAAAGTCTAGCTGTCCTGCTAACCCTTTTGCTGCAATTTTTGAAGATAAGGACTTCTCTCTGACTTGCTCTACATGCTTTTTGCTATGTATTATGTTTTTTTTTTTCAAAGTTGTTGCTCTTTGTTTATAGCGCAAAAAAATAAAAACCGCAGAGGTGATCAAATGACACCTAAAAAAAGCTCTATTTGTGGGGAAAAAAGGACGTCAATTTTGTTTGGGTACAGCGTAGCACGACCGCGCAATTGTCAGTTTAAGCGATGTAGTGCCCTATCATAAAAAATGGCCTGGTCATTAAGGGGGCAAAACCTTTCCGGTCCTTATGTGGTTAACCACTTCTACATCGAGGACGTCATATGAAGTCCTCGACTTTGTGTGGCGATATCTGAATGATGCCTGCAGCTACAGGCATCATTCAGATATCATTATTTTCTGACGGCGATTCTGCACATCATAAAAATTATCATAGTGGCATTTCCGATGCTTGATCGTTCTTATAGGCGGCGGGAGGGGGGGACATGCCACTATGATCATTCTTATGGTGTGCAGAATCGCCGGCAGAAAATAATGATCATCCAGTCATCCAGGGCTTCTCCGGGCTCTCCCGTGCCATCGGAGGCCTGGAGAATGAATCGGCCTGCGCCGGCTCACATCGATAGAGATTTCCGGTGACCAGATGGTCACCAGTCATCTCATTGACCGTCGGAAGCCCGGGCGCGATGTTGTGACGTCACGCCCGGGTATCCAGATGTAAACAAAGCTGCAATCGCGGCTGTCAGCATGAAATCAGTGAATTTTTTTTCCCGATCTCATGCTTTCCAGCCTGGAGTAGAGATGTAGGGTCTTATTGACCCCACATCTCTCCATAAAGAGGACCTGTTACAATATATTCCTATTACAAGGTATGTTTACATTCCTTGTAATAGGAATAAACGTGATAAAAATGTTTATTAAAAAAGTGTAAAAAAATAATAATATTTAAAACGCCCCTGTCCCCGGTATCTGGTGCTCAGAAGCGAACACGCATGTAAGTCCCACCCACATATGTAAACGCCGTTCAGACGCCACATGTGAGGTATCGCCATGTGCCTTAGAGTGAGTGCAACAATTCTAGCACTAGACCTCCTCTGTAACTCGAAAATAGTTACCTGTAAAAAAAGTTAAAGCGTCGCCTATGGAGATTTTTAAGTACCCAAGCTTGCCGCAATTCCATGAGTGTGCGCAATTTTAAAGGGTGACATGTTAGGTATCTATTTACTTGGCGTGACATCATCTTTCACATTATACAAAAAGATTGGGCTAACTTTACTGTTCTGTTATTTTTTAATTCGTGAAACCGTTTTTTTTCCCCCAAAAAAGGCGTTTGAAAAATTATTGCGAGATAAAAAGTTGCAATGACCGCCATCTCATTCCCTAGGGTGTCTGCTAAAAAAAATATATAATGTTTGGGGGTTCTGACTTATTTTCTAGCAAAACAAATATATGATTTTTACATGAAGGAGAGAAGTGCCAGAATAGCCCAAAATAGGCCTGGTGCTGAAGTGGTAAAATAAGCTTTTAAAATGTGTATTAACAAATTTAATGCAAATCAATGAGCTAAAATCTTTTCTTAGGATGACATCTCTAAGGCACGTACTTGCAGTGAAGTCATTTTCAATAGGGTGGACATAGATGGATAGTTTTTTCATGAAGAACTTTGAAGACATCTGTGACCTCTCAAACAACTGTCACGCTGCTCCAACCTTAAGTGATCTTCTTTTTTCTATAGAAACCCATTAACTGTTGGTCACAAAAAGTGATTTTTAAAACATTGTAGAATATCTATTTTTCCAAGACAATCTTCTACACAAAAAAAGTGCTTTATAAAAATGTTTAATATTATGTCTACACATCCTAACTGTGACAAGTGATCAGTCTCATCACTTGCTTTGTCAAGTTGTGTATGGCCAGCTTTAGAGAAGCAGAAAGATTGATGTGGACACTTTCCACATGTCTTGAGAAGTGAAGACTCTGTTCTACCAAGACAAATGGGACAGGTGAATTTGAATGAGTTTAGAAGCAATGGCACAGACAATGAAAAACCTTGCAGGAGGCTGACATCTCAAGACAAACAACCAAAGCAACCTTTTATTTCCAGGAATGTATTCGTATGAGTGAATCTCCATGTTTTGCTGAAGGTCCTTTTTGTCAGATTATGTTCTCTGTCGGCTATTTATACTGGTGTTTCACTATAGGTAGCTGTCGGAATTCATCATGATTAGAAAGCAAAGCTCTATACTAATACAAACTTATGTAAAAGGCAGCAACAAGACGCCAACCGCTGCAGATGGTATTGGCTGGGCTAGGGAGCCTGGAGAATCCCTGGAAGTCCACACCAACCAGCGTGGCTTGAAAGGGTGGAAATTACATCATTAGAGGGGTAGGAGGACAGAGCAAGTGACAGGCAGACATTGGGATTTATTTACGAAAGGAAAATCCACTTTTCACTACAAGTGCACTTGGAAATGCAGTCGCTGTAGATTTGAGGGGTAGATCTGAAATGAGGGAAAGCTCTGCTGATTTTATCATCCAATCATGTGCAAGCTAAAATGCTGTTTTTTATTTTCCTTGCATATCCCCCTCAGATCTACAGCGATTGCACTTCCAAGTGCACTTTCAGTGTAATTTCAAGTCCACTTTGCAGTTGTAGTTTGCACTTGTAGTACAAAGTGGATTTGCCTTTCGTAAATAACCCCCATTGTATTTCCATTTGGTTATATTTGCGGGACGGAAAGGAGAGACTTGCATCTCATTTATTCTGATAAGCATGTTTTTTATCTTTTTTAATACTTGAAGGGCGGTCAGGTCATTGTTTAAATATAAATGTTCATGATCTTAGACCATCTTCAGTTGGCTGTATTTTTGGGGGAAGTAATATGGACAGCAGGAATATCTTTTTCTTTCTCTTTTATTGTCAGAAATGTTAATTCCATTATTTAGAAATGTTTGATTCACTGGCCATGATACCAGTATCACTCTCCCAAAGAATTCTGCTTTATTGTACGGTCCTATGATGTGCAATGTTTGTACTCCCTGAACACAAAACTGTATATGAAATATACAATAAAAAATAAAATATAGCCAAGCACAAATGCAAGGTTTGCATTAAATACTGGTTTTCATGTAAATGTTACAATAAAAAATGTATAACAAAAATTTTATCGGTAGTCGTCTCTAAGAAATAGTGCCACATCCAATTAATGAATCGAGAAACAGAAGGGAGATCCCTTAGTGGACTTTAAAGGCACCAACTCCTATATAACAGTTTAAAAGGTAAGCAATTTAAAAAAACGAAATGCTATTTTATACGTTAGTGGAGAGGTGAACCACTGGGCTCTTATTTTAAAGACAAGTTTTTGAATAAAAAAAAGAAAAATCTTCCCAGCCCCCTTCCCTAGCCACCTCATGCTGTCTGCCCCCTGGCTGGTATTTAATGGCAGGCTGCCTGCACCTGCACACAAACATCCTTTGAATTTGAATGGAACGTTGCAACTGAAGCATGGGTACATCCCATTCAAGTCTACAGGATGTTAGCACCACTGGGTTTTTACCAGACAGATTTCAGAAAGCACAGAAAGCCGTAGCTGTCGGAAAAGATAAGGACCTGCACTGCAGGGAGGGGATACAGTTTAATATATTGAGGGTTATAGGGAGGCATTTTAAAACTTCACAACATAAAATACAGTTTCTTATTTCTCTTGAAGGGAAAATCCGATTTCCTCTCGGTGGATTAGGAAGGAATTTGTTCCCCTGCTGTAGCAAATTGGAGCATGCATTGCTGTTTTTTTTTTGCCTTCCTCTGGATCAACTGTGTGTATAGAATTGGGTATATGGGATTGTACGATATATATATGTTTTTTTTTTATGGTTGAACTAGATGGACTTGTCTTTTTTCAATCTGACTAACTATATAACTATGTAACTCCAATAGCAAGACGTCTTAATGCTGAGCTCCCAGGTCTGCATACTGTTCCTGCTGTTCCCAAATGTTTTATATTATGGAGAAAGCAAAAGATGTGGGAATGCCCCAAGGTTGGTAGAACCATCGACTATCAAAAACTCAAAAGACACAGAACATAGGGCCAGATTCACAAAAGAGATACGACGGCGTATCTCCTGATACGCCGTCGTATCTCTGTGATCCGCCCGTCCTAACTATGCGGCTGATTCATAGAATCAGTTACGCATAGCTAGCCCTAAGATCCGACAGGTGTAATTGACTTACACTGTCGGATCTTAAGGATGCAATTCTATGCCGGCTGCTAGGTGGCGAGGCCATTGCGGTCGGCGTAGAATATGCAAATGACTAGTTACGGCGATCCACGAACGTCCGCGTTACCCGTCGCTCTAACTTTCCGTCGTTTCCGTCGAGATACACGTCGTAAAATTAGGGCTGAGCCCTAGTTGTTCTAAGCCATGTTAAGTATAGCCGTCGTTCCCGCGTCGAAATTTAAAAAATCACGTTGTTTGTGTAAGTCGTCCGTGAATGTCGCTGGACGCCATTTACGTTAATGTCTAAACAAATGATGTCCGTGCGACGTCATTTAGCGCAATGCACGTCGGGTAATTTTCCCGACGGAGCATGCGCAGTACGTCCGGCGCGGGAACGTGCCTAATTTAAATGGTGCCCGCCCCATTTGAATTAAGCGGGCTTGCGCCAAGCGGATTTACGTTACACCGCCGCAAGTTTACAGGTAAGAGCTTTGTGAATCAGGCACAAAACTGGAACAACGTAATTCTTTCAGAATCTGGCCCATAGTCTGGAACTATGGCACAGAGACTTAGTAAATGTGAAATCCTCACTAGCCAATAAAAGATGGAGCTTAGCACAAGCATCCAATATCTGGTTGCACAAAAGCATAAGCTCCTGGGTCCTTTAGGGTCCCAGAGCACTATAAAAACTAAACCAAGGTGCCACATTTTTACTGTAGCAAGAAAACTGTAGTTGGTGGAGATACATTTTCTATAGTACCCAATCTTCAGTAGGAATATGACTTGGTCCAAAGATGTCAAGCAGGCAAATAAAGTTTCTAAAAAATAAATTGCTTTGCTCTGCACACTATCCTCATATGAGGAATTAACCCCTGATCTGGGTTTTTGATGGAAGTAAGACATACAGATATCTTCTGTAGTAGTGTCAACCCTTCCGGTGTCTTTTGCTAAACTACTTATCCACTCCAGCTCTCAGATCTATCTCTACAACACAGGGACTAATTATTATGTAGCCCAGAATAAGAACTAGGATTGGTCAATAGCTTCTTGAAGATAACACAGGAAGTCTTGGCAGGATATAGAACAACTCTGAATTTCTGACAAGATCAGCATTTTTTTATTTTTACTTATTAAACAAATTTAACAAAATGCTTCCATAGGTATACTTAACAGACCAAAAGGGAGCAAAACGGAGAGATTTATTTTCAAGTTTACATACAGGTTAAGTGGCAGGCCTTAAGGTTCCTTTCAATTTAGCCCACTACATCCTGACTAGTTATACTTACTTGTGTCCTTTGTAATGTTACAAAGTTATCTGATCTATATGAGATCATTGTGACCACACCATTAACCAAATTTCAAGAAAAAAAGAAACATACTGTCATCACTTTCAAGCACTCTTAGATTTGATTCTTAGATGTGCAATTCAGAGGGTAACTGCACAGATAAAGCTTGGAAGACTTAATGGAGGATATACTGGAGCTAATAAAGAAATACAATAGGAAGACTGCAGTGTCATTTACTTTCAATGCAGAGAGATAAAAGCAGCTCTGTCACATGATTCCCAGAAAGATTGTCATTGAAGATAGCATTGTCCTTTTATAAACACAATCAGTTCTGTTGTGACTGCATGGTGATTCAACGTCTCTCGACACAATCAATTGTTACAAGCTACTGTCCGAATCAAAGTATTAGGGGTTAAAATGGGGTTATATGAACACCCAAAAACGTTACGGCTTTCTCCAGTTAGTGACAGTTATATTCCACAGGTGACCCAGTGATTGATGCACCCTGCCGGATGTGACATGGACTGACACCTATCAAAATGGAACAAAAGATTATCCTCTTGTGAAAGCATTGTATTACAGCATTGATCACTGCTGCCAAGATAAGGATGCAGAAATTGAGCACAATGTTTTCCCCAGATGTGGATTGTAATTACACATTGTGTTGATAGACGATGACGGATAGCCTGGCTGTATTTACAATGAAAAGTGGGATGTTATAAGCTTTAGATCTCAAGCTACTGGATAGCTAAGATGCAAAGGTCCATCAGTATTTATGTTCCTCAAACCTGACATTATCTGCTGAATACCAATTTCCAGAAGAATTTACCCTCTAGCAACCAAATGTAGTGCTCACCCCAAAAGGAGCTGCTGGATATAACAGGTCTTCCTTGCTAGTACAAGGGCTGCTAGCCATGCACACTGATAATACAGGCTTATTCTAGGGGATGTCTTTTTAGAAGTTATTGCTGAGAAACTTCAAACTGGAAAGGGGCTCTGGGATCAGGATACCCCAAGCAATAACATAAATAACAGGATAACAGCTTCTGTTGGAGGTAACAAGGGATAGCCAGTGTATCTACGACTATGAGTCCCAGTCCATATAGCATCCTCTGGCACTTTAGTTCTCTTCTAGCACTTGCACACTCAAGAGTCCACAGCAAGGTCTTTACTCCCAATGTCCCAGTATCCAAAGAGAGTTCCTTAGTGAGGGGGCCAAAATAAACCTTTTCCAGGCCAGGATCCATGATGATGCCCTCTGGCAAATAAACTTTTAGCAAACTTCTCCAGGCCCTCAGACCATCAACTGCTGAGCCCCAGAGTGCAATTTCTTGTGTCACTAGCTGTTTTCCCTTCAGAGGAAAGAACACTCTGGCCAGACCTCCCAGATATTTATTACATCCCTTGCCACTTTCTGGAACATTCTTTTCAGGGATTTGGCTGGGGCAAGATAAATATTCTTACTGGACATTTGACTCTCCCTGCCCTATACTCTGGAGGCTTCACTCTGACCAGGCCTCCCAGACATTTATCATCTCCCTTGCCACTTTCTGGACCACTCTTTTCAGGGATATGGCTGGGGCAAGATACATATTCATACTGGACATTTGAATCTCCCTGCCCTATATTCTGGAGGCTTCACTCTGGCCAGGCCTCCCAGACATTTATAATTTTCCTTGCCACTTTCTGGACCCCTCTTTTCAGGGATTTGGCTGGGGCAAGATAAATATTCATACTGGACATTTGACTCTCCCTGCCCTATACTCTGGATGCTTCTTTCAGAAGCAGGAGGGTGGAATCAAACACCCAGATAGGAAACCCTGACCAGACAAAAACATTAAATTGCTGCACCACTGATTACAGTGAAGCCAATAACTAAAATTTAGCCTAGCAGCCAAACTAGAGGAGGGCACTACACAAATAACCCCATATAGAATGATCTTTTGAACCTACTGTATGAATATTCACTTGCTACAGAGGGAAAGGGTGAAGTATAAGTGATGTGGATGAGATTGTTCCACATCAAGCCATGGAAATATGTAGGATAGTTATTAACAGGGTGCTCGGAAGAACTGGTTGGAGTCAGTAATAACAGGGATAGCAATATGATTCTCCTGAATCAATTTCAATTTAAATAAAAAGCCAGGAATGCCTAGTAATGTAAAAAATACACTGTGTTAGAAATAGTATTCATTTGATTATATATGTTTTATTTCATAAGTGTGATGCACAAAGATCATTATTTACAGCTACATGTTTATAAATTAAGACATATGAATGCTGAATGGGCTTTTGGAGTCACATGGAATGTTTTTGCAGGTTAAAGTGATAAAGGTTCGAGTATTATTTTAAAAAATAACAAACATGTCATACTTACCTCCACTGTTCAGTTTGTTTTGCACAGAGTGACCCCGAACATCGTCTTATGGGGTCCCTCGGCGGCTCTTGCGGCTCCTCCCCGCATCAGATAACCCCTAGGAGCAGTGCTCTCTCATGAGGGGTTACCTTTCGGGCGCGCTCTTGAGTCCAGCATTCGGTGTCCATAGCTGCCAAATGCAGGACTCGGCCCCGCCCCCGGAGCCCGCGTCATTGGATTTGATTGACAGCAGCAGGAGCCAATGGCTGCGCTGCTATCAATATATCCAATCAAGAGCCGAGAACCCCGGGCAGAGAGAAGGGGCATCCTCGCTGTGGAACATTCCAGGGCTCAGGTAAGTAAAATGGGGGGCTGGGGGGCCGGTGACTGCCAGTAGTTTTTTCACCTTAATGCATACCATAATGATAACCACTGCCTTGAATACTCCATCAGTGGGATCTCTCTGCCAAACTTCCTGACTATCTGTGAGTTTTAGGTGTTAAAGATACTCTTTGAGTGTTGCAGTTCCTATCATTTTATGCCCTATAATAAGAAATACAAGGCTAACACAGAAAGTGGATCCCATAATAATACCACAGAGAAGGTGTGCAGACCCAGAGATCTCAGAAATATAATTCATACGTGATATAAGAAATTATCAGGTGATTAAACTCTCTGGAATGTCTCATATGCTGTATGCTTGTCTGTACTGAGCCTGCTTTAATCAATAATAATAATAGAGGGTCATGGTAAAAAAAAAACTGCACAGGTCTAGTATAAAATGGTAATTCTTAAATATATCTACATGGCATTACTGTATTAGGCTAGGCTCACACCTCCAACGGTTGCAGCTCGCAGCAGGGGTCTGGTGCGTCCTTGTTCTCCATTTCAGGGACAAATCAGGGGTGAATTATTGCCTGAATTCGGCCCTGAAACAAAGCCAAAGACGCACATGGCTCCTGTGCAATCCGCTACACAGGATTGTGAACTGGCTCCATAGAGAGCCGGTCACAATTTCCTGTCATGCGAATTGGATTCAGTGAAACCCGCATCCAATTCACACTAGTGTAATCCCAGTCTTAACCATATCTCCCAACTGTCCCTGATTTGGAGGAACTCTCCTTTACTGGAACCAAATCCCCCTGTCTCTTATTAATCATCAAATTAGCACTGTCTCTGGAAGGCTGTCTTTGAACCCCTGAAGGAGAAAGTGGGGAGAAAGAGTGAAAACTGTCCATGTTGACAACTCCAGGCCAAAAGGGATTATTGTGCGAGGATTCCTATGTTCTAACAGTTTAACTGCTCCTGTCCATAGCTTTTTGAGAGTGTAACTGAATCCTTCTGACAGAGAGAGTATCTCTGGCCTGTTGTTAGTAGGGATGAGCGGAACACCCCCTGGTTTGGTTCGCAGCAGAAAATGCGAACAGGCTAAAAATTTGTTCGAAGTTAAAGTCTATTCGACACGAACATGAAAAATCCAAAGTGCTAATTTTAAAGGTTAATTTGCAAGTTATTGTGAGAAAAAGTGTTTGGGGACCCGGGTCCTGCCCCAGGGGACATGTATCAATGCAAAAAAAAGTTTCAAAAACTGATGTTTTTTTTCAGGAGCAGTGATTTTAATAATACTTAAAGTGAAACAATAAAAGTTAAATATCCCTTTAAAATTCGTACCTGGGGAGTGTCTATAGTATGCCTGTAAAGTAGTGCATGTTTCACATGTTTATAACAGTCTCAGCACAAAATGACATTTCTAAAGGAAAAAAGTAATTAAAAACTTCTCGCGGCTATAATGAATTGTCGGGTCACGGCAATACAGATCAAAGTAATTGAAAGTCATTGAAAAATAAAAAAAAATGCGGGGGGGTCCCTCTAAATTCATAATGGATTTTAAAGGGAACTCCCCCGCCAAAAAATCCATACCAGACCCTTATCCGAGCACGCAACCTGGCAGGCCGCAGGAGAAGAGGGAGGATGAGAGAGCGCCCCTCCCTCCTGAACCATACCACGCCACATGCCCTCACGTCACCTGTGATGTAGACAATGACAATTTTTATGACAATAACTTGCATATTAACCTTTAAAATAAGCACTTTATATTTCTCCCATAGACTTTTAAAGGGTTTTTCGAATTTGCCGCGAACACCCCAAATTTTTCGCTGTTCGACTAGGTCTGTGCTACTGTATGTGTGTAATGATCACCTTCCAGTATATTAGGGGCTTAACCTGTTTATTGCAATGGAGTTTATATACAGCACCTGTTATTTTAGTTAACCCTGTCTCTTCTGATATGGGATTATATAGCTATTTTTAGCTCAGGGCTCAATAACCAGCATAGCCTAGAGCCTAGAGCATAGCCAGCATAGTCTAGAGCCGGGTCAGGCATTTGACGAACACTTTTAGAAGTTAGAGGTCCAGTTACATGACAGCTTAGAAACTGCTAGGAACTAAAAGGCAGAATAAATCAGTGACTCTGGGCTCCAGTGCCACACTACAGTTTCTGCCGGTGAGAAGCTCCATTCTAAGCTTCTTGGACAATGGTTTGAGGATCAATCACCAATGATCTTGTCTTCTGGTCTCTGATAATATCTGTTAGTACACTGTATATATGTATTATTATTATTAATCTTTTCTTATATAAAGCTTGTATTATTTCTCTATTGGTGTACATATATATACTTATGGTTTATGGTATATGCTAGCTATAGTAATTTTTCTGCTCTCAATTACTTTGATTATATTACCGGATCATTTCCCAGGTATGGTGAAACACAGAGGCCCTGTCCTAGGTGGAGGCACTGTCAACATTATTATCAAACCCCCTCTTCCACTTAGTAACAGCTCTGATTCTCTTATTTATCTACAGGTTTAGTGCAATGTGCTGTTTGGGGAGGTCCATTTCTTATATCCCCCCGCCCCCTAAAAAAGGGCTCCATTTCTAAAAAAAATTCACTATTTACCTGCCAAAAATACTATACTGTACTTAAAGCGGGAGTTCACCCATAAAACAATTTTTCCCCTCAGATGGATGCTATATGGATGCTCGTTTTGTCTAGGGGAATCAGCTAGTTGTTTTAAAATATGAGCCGTACTTACCGTTTTCGAGATGCATCTTCTCCGTCGCTTCCGGGTATGGGTCTTCGGGAGTGGGCGTTCCTTCTTGATTGACAGTCTTCCGAGAGGCTTCCGACGGTCGCATCCATCGCGTCACTAGTAGCTGAAAGAAGCCGAACGTCGGTGCGGCTCTATACTGCGCCTGCGCACCGACGTTCGGCTTCTTTCGGAAAATCGTGACGTGATGGATGCGACCGTCGGAAGCATCTCGGAAGACTGTCAATCAAAATAGGAACGCCCAGTCCCGCAGCCCATACCCGGAAGCGGCGGAGAAGATGCATCTCGTAAACGGTAAGTACAGCTCATATTTAAAAACAACTAGCCGATTCCCCTAGACAAAACGAGCATCCATCTAGGGGGAAAAAGTGTTATGTACGGGTGAACCCCGCTTTAACTTTTTTTTATTATTATTATTATTATTATTTTTATACAGGATTTATATTGCGCCAACAGATTGCACAGTGCTTTACAATATGAGGGCAAACAGTACAGGTAATTTACAATTTGATACAGGAGAAATCAGAGAGCCCTGCTAGTTAGAGCTTACGATCTAGAACAACCTCTAAATTAATGAATATTGTTATTTTTGGCTAATATGTGTGGATTTAACCAATTCGTTTTTGTACATAAATTTTTCATGCCAGCAAAAGGCAGTTGCTTTGTTTTATTGCACTGTACACAGTGGCATTTTTGCCTCAAGTACCTTTTTTGTTTTCTATTCCTGGTTTACCTTAAGGCACTAGTCATGTAGCGTCGGTTGCACAGAGGCCCCCTGGAAAGGCCAAGTCACTAGTGCGTTAGGGGGATTTTGTCTTTCAAGATCTGGGGAGATCTCACAGTATCGTATTGTCAGCCCTGTCATACTGCACATGTTCAAGACGAAGCACGTGATGACACGTGGCTCATCTTGAGCATAAACTTTACAACATACACTGTTCTAAAAAAAACTTTCCCTGAGATTTTGGGGAAGACTTTTTACCCACATGTGAAAGTAATGTGCAGCAAATGCACATAATGTCATCATGCATGTGCATTACTCCAATAATTTGTTGTCATCAGTGGGCCAAGCATGGAGTAAGGAAGAAGACAGCAGCTGCTGATGATGTAACATTTTTAACATGATGACTTGATAGCAGTGGCGCAAGCAGGAAGGAGGCAGCATGATAAATACCAACATTAAATACAAATTTTAATGGACTTATATGAGTTTTTTTTTTTTTTAAGCTACATACTTTTACCTAGTTTGCTCAGTTTTTAAAGTGGGGTGGTCTGCTTTAACCATGCAAGAGTAACAATAAACATTAAAATAATTTCCAGAGATATTTACTGTGAATTTGGGTTATCCTAACTTGTCATACACAATACAACCTTGGAGAATCTAAGCTTTCAATGAATCAGCAATATAATACTGCCCCCTAGTGGCCATAGTTCTCACAGAAAACACAGCCAGCACAGTCTGAAAATTCTGAACTCCCACCCTTGCAAGTTGACTTTAATACATAAAAAAACTGTATTTTGAAAATGACAGAGCTAAAAATGAAAAGAACACCTATGTGATTAAATATTAAACATGCCCTGTGTGTCACAAGTCTAACAAAAGGAAGACCTGGTCCTAACAGTGTATATACCATAAAATATAAGTCTTATGCCGCGTACACACGATCATTTTTCAAGTTGTAAAAACGACGTTTTTCAGGCTCTAGAAAAAACAACGTTTTTTTTCAACTTGATCATTAAAACGGCCTTGCCTACACACGGGTGAGCGCGGTGACGTACAACACGTACAACGGCACTATAAAGGGGAAGTTCCATTCGGATGGCGCCACCCTTTGGGCTGCTTTAGCTGATTTTGTGTTAGTAAAAGACGATTTGCGCTTTTCTGTCTGTTACAGCGTGATGAATGTGCTTACTCCATTACGAACGGTAGTTTTACCAGAACGAGCACTCCCGTCTCATAACTTGCTTCTGAGCATGCGCGGATTTTTCACGTCGTTAAAGCCCACACGCGACCATTTTTTACAACCCGAGAAACTACAACGTTAAAAAGGTTGTTAAAAAATAGAGCATGTTCGAAATTTTTTTGGACCGTTTTTCAGAACCCGAAAAATTCTCTGGCACCCACACACGGTCGTTTTTAACCACTTGCCGTCGCTGCACCGCCGAAATACGTCCACAAGGTGGCTCTCCTAGGCGAGACCACGTAAATGGACGTCCTGCCTATTAGCCGCCACTAGGGGCGCACGGGCGCCGCCGGAGGCGCGCGCGCGCGCCCCCCGCTCGCCCCCGACTCCCGTGCGTGTGCCCGGCGGGCGCGATCGCCGCCGGGCACACGCGATCGCTCGGTACAGAGCGGGGAACGGGAGCTGTGTGTGTAAACACACAGCTCTCGTTCCTGTCAGCAGGGGAAATGCTGATTTTCTGTTCATACAATGTATGAACAGAAAATCAGTGTTTCCCCTAGTGAGGCCACCCCCCCCCCCACAGTAAGAACACACCCAGGCATACTTAACCCCTTCCCCGCCCCCTAGTGTTAACCCCTTCACTGCCAGTGGCATTTTTATAGTAATCTAATGCATTTTTATAGCACTGATCGCTATAAAAATGCCAATGGTCCCAAAAATGTGTCAAAAATGTCCGAAGTGTCCGCCATAATGTCGCAATACCGAAAAAAAAATCGCTGATCGCCGCCATTACTAGTAAAAAAAATATTAATAAAAATGCCATAAAAATACCCCCTATTTTGTAAACGCTATAACTTTTGCGCAAACCAATCAATAAACGCTTATTGCGATTTTTTTTTTACGAAAAATATGTAGAAGAATACGTATCGGCCTAAACTGAGGAAAAAAAATGTTTTTCTATATATTTTTGGGGGATATTTATTACAGCAAAAAGTAAAAAATATTCATTTTTTTCAAAATTGTCGTTCTATTTTTGTTTATAGCGCAAAAAATAAAAAACGCAGAGGTGATCAAATACCACCAAAAGAAAGCTCTATTTGTGGGAAAAAAAGGACGCCAATTTTGTTTGGGAGCCACGTCGCACGACCGCGCAATTGTCTGTTAAAGCGACGCAGTCCCGAATCGCAAAAAGTACTCTGGTCTTTGGGCAGCAATATGGTCCGGGGGGTAAGTGGTTAATGACATAAAAAAACGTATTTTTTTACAACCCGAAAAATGATCGTGTGTACGCGGCATTATAGTACATTATTCACATGTATAAAATAAACTTAAAAAAAAAAATGTGTTTTGTCCTCAGTAACTAGATTCCTTTGTCCTAGTGTATGGTTCAAAATGAAAGGATGTATGTTAATGCTCACTGTAGGCAAAGATTGTGGGCCAGATCCACAGCCAGCGGGCTTAACTTAAATCTTTCAATTTAAGTTACACCGCCGCAAAATTTCTACCTAAGTGCCCGATCCACAAAGCACTTACCTAGAAATTTTCGGCTGTGTAACTTAAATCTGTCCGGCGCAAGGCGTGCCCAATCTAATGGGGCGAATCCCATTTAAATTAGGCGCGCTCCTGCGCCGGACGTACTGCGCATGCTCCCGACGCGATTTTCCCGACGTGCTTTGCGCGAAGTTACGTTACGCCGAGTTTTGTGAATCGCGCCGGGTAAAAAAAGTTGCGTCGGGAAAAAAAAGAGATGCGGCGGGAAAAAAAAAATAAAAAAAAAAATTTGACAGTGTCGCGGGAAAGAAGGGTCTACTTTTACATGGTGTACTAACTTTACACTTTGTAAAAGTAGCCCTAATTTTGCGTTTGCAAACTAACAACTTACGGAGACTTCACAAAGGGAAACCGCTTTGTGGATCTCCGTAAGTGCTAATTTGCATACCCGACGCGGAATTTCGACGAGAAATGCCCCCAGCGGCGGCCGAGGTACTGCATCCTAAGATCCGACAGTGTAAAACTATTACACCTTCCGGATCTTAGGAATATCTATGCGTAACTGATTCTGTTAATCAGTCGCATAGATAGATACGCCGGCGTATCCCTTTTGTGGATCTGGCCCAGTATGCATAAATTAGGAAGGATTACAGGATTGCAATTCCTATCTTGCGTCTCTGTGGTTTTTGGGTTCATTTTTCAGGGGAATGCTCTGCACTTGTCTTTATGTTTTCCCATTGTATGAACTTCTGGATGATTTTGCTTTTCACCATAGTCCAAAAACAAGCAAGGTTAATTAGCTATTAAAGTGTGTGTGTGTGCTCAATTGAGCGCAGAGGCTAAGGCAAATGTTTATATTTACACTGTATATCACTGAGTTTTTAGTGCTTATTGTATAAATTAAAGAGGTTGTACAGCCAAGATTTTTTTTGTTAAAATAAAAAAGAGGGTATACTTAGCTGTTCTGTGCAATGGTATTGCACAGAGCAGTCCCTTGCCTTCTTCTCTGGAGTCCACTGCCAGCACTATCTGCTCCTCTTTTCCTGCTTGTGACCCCATAGGAAGCCATGTGCTATGGTGGCCCATTTGACCACCAGGACACTTTAACATCACCAACAGAAAGCAGTGACGTTTTCAAGGCCACTAAAGGCCACTTTAATGTCACTAAGAATGCATTAAAGTGTCCTATATGTTTTTCCTAAAAGTGGTGTGCTGATGAAATCTTGGTCTGCAATTACGCTTTGGCGGCACCATCCACCATTTCACCTTCCTACTGTATGTCTGTGTCTCATTGCTGTGTGATTTATCATATAATATATATACTATATTTACTATATATACTATATATACTATATTTATCATATACTATATCAACACTAGTGGAGAGGTCGATTCTTACTGCAAATTTCCTGATTTTGCCGTTCGCAAAATTCCTCCAAAGCAGAAACTCTTATTTTTTTTTTAGCTGCTTAGGGAAATTTATTTAAACAAAAAAAAAAAAAAACGTTTTTTTCCTTTTATTTGAAGGGTGTGCAGTTTTTTTTTTAATGTGTATTTAGGATAGTTTTGTTTCATTTAGTGTTTTATGTATACTGTATATGTTTTTTTCTCGTCATTTGTGTATTTATTTTATTCCTTTTTTCTCGATTTTTCTTTCTCTAAAATAAAAATAAAATAAAGAGACACATTTTGTAAATTATCCAAGCCACTACGTCAGTTATAAGTGTCAGGAAAATACCCCCGCATTTAAAGTGTTTGTAAATGTTTAATTTGTTTTTATAAATAACAAACATGTCACACTTGTCACAATAGTTTTGCACAGAGCAGCCCCGATCCTCCTCTTCTCAGTTCCATTGCCACCACTCCTGGCCCCTCCCCCCTGCTGAGTGCCCCCAGAGCCAGCTGCTTTAGGGGAACTTATGTGTGCTCACTCCCGAGCAGCCTCCTAAATGGCTGTGACGATTTACAGCAGTGGGAGCCAATAGCTCCCACTGCTATTTCTCAGCCAACGGGGAGGAAGAGACCTGGGAGAGCTTCTCCTCTTGTGCACATTGATGGACCGAGATCAGGCTCAGGTGAGTGTTGGAGGGGCTGCACACTGCAGGTTTTTCACTTTTATGCGTAGAATGCCTGAAGGTAAAAAACCTTCAGCCTTTACAACCACTTTAAATCTACACAGGTGTAGCATTCTCTAGCTAAGTACTAGTGTTAGTTGTAGTGTAAGTAAATTTGGACTGGTTGAGAGCCAGGCTGGATTAAATTTGGGTCAGGGTGAGTGATTCAGGGAAGCTGGATGACTCATCAGGCAGCATCTCTGGTACCTCACCCTACTTGTTGGAACCTTGAAAAAGATTCCAGAAGATTGGGGGGGAGGAGTTTCTGTTTGGAGTATTGAGAAGGGCCCCAGCCAATTTCCAGCAAATGGCTGGCAGGGGGTAGGTCCATCTTAAATACTTAAGGTCAGGCTAGTAGGGGAAGTGGAGTTCGGGTGGAGGCTGGAGATGGAGTGCTGAGGAGACTATCGGTGGCCCTTGAGGGTAACACCTTCTAGTCTGGGGGGAGGGGGTGACCTCGGGCCTGGGGCTCATGTGCTGGAGGCATCCTCTTACAACACATGGAGGCGTTCCGTAGTGGCACGGGAGCAAGAGTGAGGACAGCAGGATCCAGTGAGCATGTCCAGGAGGTCTCCAGGAGAAGTCAGCGGGGTGGGCTTGTGAGTGTGCAGTCTGGGAGGACTGTGGGATGTAGCCAGTAGGGGTAGGCGAGCTGGCAGAGCCTGAAGAGGTGGTGCTGGGACCAGTGACCACAGGTGGAAGTGCAGTGAAAGTTCTATTGGTGTCACCCCATCGTTCTCAAATATAGGGGCCCACGCACTGTCTGACAAAGGCCTTTGCCAAATACTTTCCTAGGGTGACACCACAATGGATCTGCAAGCAAGACTGTGCAGCAGGAAGGGAACGAGTGCATACAGACTGTGTATATAGTTGAAGTGTCCATGAAGAAGTTTGTTCCAGTCAAGTGGGCATCCCATAATCATCCCATCCCCATCCAAGTTTATTAACTCCTAAATAAAACACAAAAACTAAGTTGCTGGACTGTTTCCTGTCTCTCTCAAGTGTGCCTGTGGAAATTCGGTGTGCCTGGCTGTGCAGGGTGGGGGATTCCTATTCACTAGCAGCTCGTACATGGGGTGCGCTACATAGGTGACACCATTCACCATAGAAAGGCAGATGTTATTGTCAAAGAACAGAATAAGAAGTGTGAACATTGTGGAAACACTCTATTCCATTTACCGTACATAATCCCATCCTTGGTGTCAGAAAGGCTTCCTACTTGTTAACCCTTCAATTTACACACCTGAAGGTGTGAATAAACATACCATGACCTGAAGAAATAGAAACCTGCACAGATATTTTGCCAGACTGTGATGCTATATGGATTTCACTAACCTACTGTACCTCTTTGTGCTGTGGGTTTGGTTTAGTCCCTTCAGTGAACAGAGAAGTTTTTCTAGAGGTAGGACCCAAGGCGTAGCTTGAAGCTTGTGGGCCCCAGATGCAAAAGTTGACCTGGGGCCCCCCACTCCCACCTGCCACTTCCACTGCGCCCCAAGATGCTCCTATTATGCACCAATATACTCCACGTGGCTAAAGAGTTATTTCAGAGATTTATGTACTCATTGAGAAGGTAATTCAAAATATTTTGTTGAAACCATCCTAGTAATCACATGACCTCCCCCCTTCCCCCATCTTAGTAATGACATAACCTCACCCCCTTCCACTTACATGACCTTGTCCCCCATCCTAGTAATGACAAGACATTTCCCCCCATCCTAGTGATGACATGACCTCACCCCCATCCTAGTGATGACATGACCTCACCCCCATCCTAGTGATGACATGACCTCACTCCCATCCTAGTAATGATATGACCTTACCCCCCATCCTAGTGATGACATGACCTCGCCCCATCCTAGTAATTACATGACCTCTCCCCTTCCCCCATCCTAGTAATGACATGACCATGTCCCCATCCTGGTAATGACATGACCCCCCTTTATCCTAGTAATGACATGACTTCACCCCCTCCTCCCCCATTCCTACCCACTATAAAACCCACTATATGATCACTGTTCTTGTTATGTTAACCTGAGTTTGCAGAGACATTTTTCCAGAGGTGGGCTATTTTCCAGAGGCAGGCTATTCACCATAGTGTACAGACAGTGGTAGTGTCAGTGTTTCCCTATTGTTCCCTATTGTCTTACAGGAAATCTAGGGTCTCTACCTTATGCCTTTAAATCCATTTATGCGTAGCTGAGGATGTCTTATTAAAAGGAGGGGGGGGGGTTATAAGGGTCAACTACATGTGCTACAAATTGATGTATAAAATTGCAGGTTACCAAAAAAACACAAGAAAGTGTATATATTTGCAAATACTGAATTACACCTTAAGAATGATCATACACACAAAATTAAAAAATATCCCCACATTTTCCTCAATATACACCAGTGGTCATCAACCCTGTCCTCAGGGCCCTCTAACAGGCCAGATTTTATGTATTACCTTGGGGGGATGCAGACCAGAATACTGAGCAGCAAATGATATCACCTGTGATGTATTTCTGTTATCTTGAAAACCTGGCCTGTTAGTGGGCCCTGGGAACAGTGTTGATGACCACTGATATACACTACTGTGTAAAATATTAGGCAGGTGTGAACAAATGCTATACATTATGAATGCTTTCAGAAATAGAAGTATTAATAGTAATTTTATCAATTAACTAAAGGGAAAATAAAAAGAAACAGATGGATAAATCCAAATCAAATCAATATTTGGCGTGACCACCCTTTGCCTTCAAAACAGCATCGGTTCGTCTAGGTACACTTGCACACAGTTTTTGAAGAAACTCGGCAGGTAGGTTGTTCCAAATATCTTGGAGAACTAAGAACAGATCTTCTGTGGACGTAGACTGCCTCAAATCCTTCTGTATCTTCATGTAATTCCAGACAGATTTGATGGTGTTGAGATCAGGTATTGGGATTAAGAATCAATTCCAGGACTCCTTGTTCTTCTTTACATTTTAGTTAGCCCTCAATAACATTGGCTGTATGTTTGGGGTCATTGTCCTGCTGCAGAATAAATTTGGCGCTAATCACACGCCTCTCTGATGGTATGACATGATAGATAAGTATCTGCCTGTATTTCTCTGCAGTGAGGACACCATTGATCCTAACCAAATCTCTAACTCCATTTGCAGAAATGCAGCCCCGTACTTGCAAGGAACCTCCACCATGCTTCACTGTTGCCTGCAGACACTCATTATTGTACTGCTCTCCTGCCATTCGTGAACAAACTGCCTCCTGCTACAGCCAAATATTAAAATGTTCTAAGTTACAGTCCAGAGCACCTGTTGCCAGTTCTCTGCACCCCAGTTTCCATATCTTCTTGCATAGTGGAGCCTCTGAGGCCTAGTACACACGAGAGGATTTATCCGCGGATACGGTCCAACGGACCGTTTCCGCAAATAAATCCTCTCGAGGATTTCCGCGGATTTGGATCTGATGGAGTGTACTCACCATAGGATCGAAATCCGCACCGAAATCCCATCGCGATGACGTGTCGCGCCGTCGCCGCGATGATGCCGCGGCGACGTGCGCGACACGGTCATATAAGGAATTCCACGCATGCGTCGAATCATTACGACGCATGCGGGGGATCCATTCGGACGGATTGATCCGGTGAGTCTGTACAGACCAGCGGATCAATCCGTTGGGATGGATTCAAGCGGATAGATTTGAAAGCATGTCTTCAAATTTTTATCCGCTTGAAATCCATCCCAGGGGATAAAAATCCGCGGAAACAGATCCGCTGGGTTGTACACACCAGCGGATCTATCCGCTGGAACTGATCCGCAGATCAATTCCAGCGGATAGATCCTCTCGTGTGTACGGGGCCTTAGCTTTGCTTCCACATCAGAAGTATGGCTTTTTGGCCACAATTCTTCCACAAAGAACACTTCTGGCCAGATTTCTCCAGACAGTAGATGAGTGTACATGGAATCCACTGGTTTCTGCCAGTTCTGTGATGTTGGCACTGTTTGGCATCTTCCAATATTGAAGGGAAGTAAGCATGATGTGTCTTTCATCTGCTACACTAAGTTTCCAATGCCAACCATTGCATCTACAGTCCTTAATGTTGCCCATTTCATTTCTGCTTCTTCAAAAGAGCTTGAACACCACATCTTGAAACCCCAATCTGCTTTGAAATCTTTTCCTGGGAGAGACCTTAATGATGCAGTATAACTATCTTGTGTCTTGTTGCTGTGCTCAGTCTTGCCATGGTGTATGACCTGTGACATGAAACTGTCTTCCACAACCTCACCTTAGCAGCAGAGTTTGGCTGTTCCCTATCCAGTTTTAAGCCTCCTGCACAGCTGTGCTTCAGTTAATGACTGTGTTTCAACCTACATATAAAATTGATAATCATTAGGCCTTGCTTGGTATAATTTGTTAAATATACACCTGACTTTAATCCTGCATAATCTAAACAAGTTAAAAGTATCTCTAGCCAAACCTTTTTTACTTTTGTAAACTGGTCCTTTGTTTAACCACTTCCATACCAGATACTTACGCAGCTTCCCGCCCAAGCCAATTTTCAGCTTTCAGCACTGTCGCACTTTGAATGGCAATTGCGCGGTCATGCTACACTGTACCCAAACAAAATTGGCGTCCTTTTTTCCCCACAAATAGAGCTTTCTTTTGGTGGTATTCGATCACCTCTGCGATTTTTTTTTTTGCGCAACAACTAAAAAAAGGCTGAAAATTTGGAAAAAAAATTACGTTTTTATTTCTTTCTGTTAATTTTTTTGTAAAGTTTGTAAGTTTTCTCTTTCAATTACGGGCACTGATATGGCGGCACTAATGGGCACCGATGAGATGGCACTGATGGACATCGATGAGGTAGTACTGACGGGCACAGATGAGGTGGCACTGATTGGCGGCGCTGGTATGCGACACTGATGGGCACACATAGGCGGCACTGATGGGCACACATAGGCGGCACTGATGGGCACACATAGGCGGCACTGATGGGCACACATAGGCGGCACTGATGGGCACTCATGGGCGGCACTGGGCACTCATAGGCGGCACAGATGGGCACTCATGGGCGGCACTGATGGATACTTATGGGTGGCACAGATGGGCACTGATAGGTGGGCACTGGGCATGGATGGGCACTGTGGGGTGGCACTGATGGACACTGGGGTGGCACTGATGGACACTGGGGTGGCGCTGATGGACACTGGGGTGGCAGCACTGATTTTTGCCAGGTTGCCAGTCAGTGCCCATTTGTGGGCACTGACTGGCATCTTTTTTTTTTTCTTTATGCTTTTTTTTTTTTTTTTTTTAGACTCTTTTTTTTTTCTGTCATTTTTTCTTTTTTTTTGCCCACCCTGGAGCACCAGGGTGGGCATCCCTGGTGGTCCAGTGTGGCGATCCGAGGGGGGGCTGCGCTGATAAACAATCAGCGCTAACCCCCCCTGTCAGGAGAGCCGCCGATCGGCTATCCTCTACTCGCGTCTGTCAGACGCGAGTGAGGAAGAGCCATCGACGGCTCTTCCTGTTTACATCGTGATCAGCCGTGGTTGGACACGGCTGATCACGTGGTAAAGAGTCTCCGCCGGAGGCTCTTTACCGAGATCGGAGATGCAGGGTGTCAGACTGACACCCCGCATCACCGATCGCCGCGATGCGCGCCCCCACGGGCGCGCGCGGCATGAAATCCTGCAGGACGTTCTAGAACGTCCTGTCAGGATTTCATAACCACTTCCCGGACGTAAATCGTCCATAGGCCGGGCGGGAAGTGGTTAAAAAGTTTGGAGATCCCTGGTCTAACCTTTTGCCACTGTATTTAGCACTAAAAAATATTCTAGCTAGAGATACACTTTAACCACCTCAGAACTCTTATTTAAAGCGGAGGTTCACCGGTAAAATGCTCTTTTTACCCTTAGACTGATGCTCATTTAGTCTAGGGGAATCGGCTAGTTGTTTTAAAATCCGAGCATTACTTACCGTTGTAGAGGGCGATCTTCTCCGCCGCTTCCGGGTATGGGTCTTCGGGACTGGGCGTTCCTTCTTGATTGACAGTCTTCCGACAGGCTTCCGACGGTCGCATCCATCGCGTCACCATTTTCCGAAAGTAGCCGAACGTCGGTGCGCAGGCGCAGTATAGAGCCGCACCGACGTTCGGCTTCTTTCGGCTACTCGTGACGCGATGGATGCGACCGTCGGAAGCCTGTCAGAAGACTGTCAATTAAGAAGGAACGCCCACTCCTGAAGACCCATACCCGGAAGTGGCGGAGAAGATCGCCCTCTACAACGGTAAGTAATGCTCGGATTTTAAAACAACTAGCCGATTCCCCTAGACTAAATGAGCATCCATCTAAGGGTATCAAAGGTTAAAAAAACATTTATGGGAGAACTCCCACTTTAACAGGTTGTTTTTCAGTTTTCAGCACTGTGATAGTTTAACTGACAATTTATTGGATATGCAAAATAGTACCCAAATTACCTTTTTTTTAGACAGATTGGGATTTTGTTTGGTGGTGTTTAATAATCATTGGATTGTTTATTTTTTACTTTTTTTAAAGAAAAAAGGACATTTGAAAAACGATTTACCTTACTTTCCATTAACATAAAAATGCTAGAACAGTACAAACACCCCCAAATACAACCCTTTTTGAAAAAAGACAACCCAATATGATTTAATTTTCTGCCTCATTTCTGGAAATGAAGAAACATGCTGGTAGTGAGATGGTTAAAGAGAACTTGTACTAATACCAAACCGTGTAGCAATTCCCAGAGCATTTACTTGGCCCCGTTTTCTACGTGATATCAATGTGGGGCGATTACACATACATAAACAAAGACATTCTATTTGAAAAACACACTCTATGAGGCAAGAAAATGTCACTTGTGTTTTGTGAACATTTTCTTTATAAATGGCACTGGTGGTGGGCAGGGAGTTCTGTCACTGCTGAGTCACAAACATCTCCTCACTATGCCATCTTGGGACATGTCAACCTGCCATGGCTGAAAAACAGAGACCACAACCCCACATAGAAAAAAAATGTGCCAGAGAACAGAAGCCAGAGTGGAGGAATGACACATCGATCTTTTATATCCTCCTACCGCTACTCCCACTTCCCAGGCACTGCACCATAGATATTCGACAGATCGCAGAGACAGCAGGCTGCACTGCTGGGGAAGCCCAGGATGCCATGTACAATAAAGCAGAAACAAGAGTGTCTTCTACAAAGAGAATGCACCGTCTACGTTAGACACATCATTTCTACACCTACTGTTTCTTAAGGTTAAAGCCTAGCTGTACCGAAGATAAAACAGGCCACACAGAAACCCCCACAAAGGAAGAATTTTATTGTCAGCCAATGTATCATTTATGACTAAATTCAGAATCAGTCCTCACACCTGTCCTAATGCTTAAAGGGGTTGTAAAGGTTCATTTTTTATTTTTAAAATAGGTTCCTTTAAGCTAGTGCATTGTTGGTTCACTTACCTTTTCCTTCCATTTCCCTTTTAAATGTTTTTTTTTCTTTGTTTGAATTTCTCACTTCCTGTTTCTCCTTAGTAAGCTTGTCCCCATCATCTGAGCCGTTCTGGTTGGGGGTTAGTCAGCCAGAACAGCTTACTGAGGAGGAACAGGAAGTGAGAAATTCAGACAAAGAAAACAAAGAAAATCGAAGGGGATTAGAAGGAAAAGGTAAGTGAACCAACAATGCACTAGCTTAAAGGAACCTATTTAGAAAATAAAAAACAAACCTTTACAACCCCTTTAACCACTTACCCCCCCGAACCATATTGCTGCCCAAAGACCAGAGTACTTTTTGCGATTCGGGACTGCGTCGCTTTAACAGACAATTGCGCGGTCGTGCGACGTGGCTCCCAAACAAAATTGGCGTCCTTTTTTCCCCACAAATAGAGCTTTCTTTTGGTGGTATTTGATCACCTCTGCAGTTTTTAGTTTTTGCGCTATAAACAAAAATAGAGAGCCAATTTTGAAAAAAAATAATATTTTTTACATTTTGCTGTAATAAATATCCCCCAAAAATATATAAAAAAACATTTTTTTTCCTCAGTTTAGGCCGATACGTATTCTTCTACATATTTTTCGTAAAAAAAAATCGCAATAAGCGTTTATTGATTGGTTTGCGCAAAAGTTATAGCGTTTACAAAATAGGGGGTATTTTTATGTCATTTTTATTATATTTTTTTTACTAGTAATGGCGGCGATCAGCGATTTTTTTTTCGGTATTGCGACATTATGGCGGACACTTCGGACACTTTTGACACATTTTTGGGACCATTGGCATTTTTATAGCGATCAGTGCTATAAAAATGCATTGGATTACTATAAAAATGCCACTGGCAGTGAAGGGGTTAACACTAGGGGGCGGGGAAGGGGTTAAGTATGCCTGGGTGTGTTCTTACTGTGGGGGGGGGTGGCCTCACTAGGGAAACACTGATCCTCGGTTCATACATTGTATGAACCGAAGATCAGCATTTCCCCTGCTGACAGGACCGGGAGCTGTGTGTTTACACACACAGCTCCCGGTCCCCGCTCTGTACCGAGCGATCGCGTGTGCCCGGCGGCGATCGCGCCCGCCGGGCACACGCACGGGAGTCGGGGGCGAGCGGGGGGCGCGCGGGAGAGAGGACGTCATATTACGTGCTCTCGCCCAGCAGAGCCACCTTGTGGACGTATAACGACGGTGCGCGGTCGGCAAGTGGTTAAAGTATAACTAAAGGCAAAATGTTGTTTTTTTTTCTTTTTTTTTTTGGATAGATTGGAGAGGGATTAGAACACATGTCAGTTTTTTTTGCTATCTGTGCCTCTGTTATGGAGATTCATGTCCTGTTTACCATTATCATTGAAAGTGAAAGTAAAAGAAAACAACAACAAATGATTTCTCTTAATTTGCAGAGGTTTTCTCTCACTCCCTGTTTGGCTATGGGACAGGAAGTGAAGGGAAATCTCCGCAATGGGACACAGATGGTGAAGAAAAAACCCCACAAAGGTTATACCTTCCTTTACTCTATCCAAAATTAAAAAATACTTTAAAATGGTTCTAATTTCCAGCTGTTTTTATCTTAAAGTGTAAGTCCACCCTAACACTAAAATCCCTTCATCTACAGCTTGGGATCAGGTCGGCTCGGCTGCAAAAAAGGTATTTATACTGATTTCTTCTTTACAGGGCTAGATAGGTTACTGTTAGATCTTAAATGTCTGTAGATGCAGGGATTTTAGTGTTAGGGTGGACTTCTACTTTAAGGGTCCTTTCACACTGCTCAGTTTTTTTATGCGTTTTTGGTGTTTGAACAGTAGAACCAGGTCCGGGACAAGGGGTGGGCAGGAAGGATGGCTGCCCTGGACACTGTGACATCATGTGAGGTGGGAGGGCTCTATGAGGAGATTGGGGGTGTAAATTTGTGTTGGGAGGGGGAATTTGGCAATTGGCAGGGGGTATGAATTGTTCTAGGAGGGGAAATTTGGGTGGAAGTGCAGAGAGTGGTGATTTAGGGGGATTTGTGTTGGGATGGAAGAAGAGAATTTGTGCTAGCAGGTAGTAGGGGGGATTTTGGGGGGTTTGTGCTAGAAGAGGTTATATGGTGGGGGGATTTCTTGTGGTGGGGGGGGGGATTTGTGCTAGTAAGGATGATTGGGGAGTATTTGTGCTAGGAAGGAAACATTTTCTGGAGGGGGAAATATTTGTGCCAGGAGGGAGAATGAGAAAGGAATTTGTGCTGGGAGGGGGGATGTGTACTCAGAGGGGAAAGTGTGAAAACTTTGTGAAAGGGGCAAAGATTTGTGCTGGGAGGGGGGATTTCAGCAGGGGGTGGATTTTTCATGGGAGGAGGGGGGGGATTAATGCTTAAGGGTACGCATGCAGATTCATGTTAATTTTTTTTTTGGGGGGGGGGGGGGGGTTTTCTGACACATAATGCTAATACATCTTGGGGGGGGGGGGGTTCACTTTGGCATGTTTTCCCTGGGCTCTAGATGACCTTGTCCCGACACTGAGTGGAACCAGAATGCATGAAAACTGTATCCCTTTAAACTCTATGGAACTCTTCACACCATTGTGTTTTTAAAAGTCCCGCATGCTGCATTTTTAGTGCATATTTAAGGCTGGGTTCACACATATATGAATTGGATGCAAGTTTCCTTGCATCCAATTCACATGACAGTAGAGTGTGACCTGCTCTCAAAGGAGCCGGTTTACACAGCTCCGAGACAGCTGCTTTCCACTCTTAAAAAGGGTCCTGTGCATCTTTGGTTCCGATTCAGGTGAGAATTCAGGCCAAAATTGGGAGCGGATGCGCACCTAAATTGGTGAACAAGGATGCACCGGATCCCCTGCTGTGAGCCACAGCTGCAGTATATGTAAACGGAGCCTAAAAAGTGCACCAAAAATGCACCTCCTCATTGAAATGAATTGAAAATGCTTCAAAAACTCACAGCGGTTGTTTTTTAATGTGCTTTTTCGAGTCACAGGTGCATGCTGGGAGTCAGATAACCAGAAAATTCTCTGCAGCACATGTCATGGACGGAACTTCCATCTTCTACAGGCATCATCACTGGATTTTCCTATTTGTGCTAATAATAAGAGAGGAAAAGGTGTGAACTCCAGTAGATTTAACTCTTGAAGGGGGTAAGTGCTTTGATGACCTGACTGGTAATGCAGGGGTCCTACCTCTGAGGTGAGTGGCCATTGTTTCACTGGTGGTGGAAACACAAGGAGCATTTTTTTTTTTTACTTTAATTTTTAAACAAGATATTGCATGGTTTATGATCACGGTGGTGACTCAGTGACACTGAGTATTCTGGACTTGATCATGTGATCACAACCAGTGGACTTTAACCACTTGCTGCCCGCGCTATAGCCAAAAGACCCGTTCTCTCGCTGCTGGCGCACCCCTGGGGTGCACGGCCAGCACTCTTTGTGATCGCCAAGTCCTTGGGACTCGGCTGATTACTGATCAAGGTAAAGGGCCAATGACAGTGGGCCCTTTACCACATTATCAGCTGTCAGCCAATAACAGCTGATCGCAAAAGTAAGCAGAAACCACTTATCGGCTTTTTTTTCCTTCACACTGTCAGAGTGAAGAAAAGCCATTAACCGGCTTCTGTTAGAGAGACATTTGTCCCCTTTAGTGCCCACCAGTGCTGCTAATAAGTGCCCTTCAGTGCTGCTAATCAGTGCCCACCAGTGCTATCTATCAGTGCCCATCAGTACTGCTAATCAGTGGAACCTATTAGTGCCCATCAGTGCTGCCAATCAGTGCCCATCACTGCCTCATCAGTGTCACTTATTAGTGCTGCCTATCAGTGCCACCCATCAGTGCAGCCTCATAAATGCCCCTCAGTGCCAGCTATCAGTGCCCATCAGTGAAGAAGAAAAATTACCTGTTTGTAAATGTATTTATTTTTGTAAGGTCGTGCTGCACTATATTGATTTTCCAGTTTGTTTTGTGTGGTAAAATCACATTTAAGTTTTTAGCTGGCAATCTATATTTGTGTATATTGATTTTTGTAAAGTTTTTTGATAATTTAGTTGTGCTGATTGATTTTTTTTGATACACAAGGTAACCAGAAAACACACCAAAAAGACGTTAAACGCACATGTGTTACTTCCATGTTTTTTAAATTCTGCAGTGTGAAAAGGGCCCTAATGCATTCCCTGCATTAAAGTGATAAATGGCTCCTGCTGCTGTCACTCAAACTCCTGTAAGGAGCGGCTTACCAGCGTGGTTAACTAGTGCTGTGTGTGTCTATGGATGAACGCAGCCCAGCTCTGAGCACACCCAAACAAGTTCCTCTTATTGCACATGGCTTACTCAGGAGGTACCCAGAGCAGGGAGACATGGACAGCGCCAGTGGGGTACTTCCAGAAAAGGAGGCAGGAGTTCACTCTGTGCAATATTGTTTCACAAAACTGGTAAGTATATCCTCTTTTTTTATCTTATAAAAAAAAAATGACATCACTTTACAATATCTATATATTTATTCCCACGTTGATTTTCAATTATCTAAAAAAACAAAAATGAGAGGTGATGGGAGGAGGAGTTACAGGAGGTAGAGTCAGTACAGGAACCACTGCTTGCAGGCTGCAAGGTACCATGGGATATGTAGTCCTTAGAACTGACAGCAAACAGCAGAGGAGGAACTGCAAACTTATCAGGGAATCCAGAAAGTTGTGAAAAGAGATTACTAGCAGATAGACAGCACTCACAACATGAAAGGAGAGTTTTTAAGTACGGTTATGTTGGATTGTCAAATATAACAGCTGGTTGTATTGTTTCGGCACCATTGTTATAATGTTGTGGCCATATATTTCCTTTAATTTCAGTTAGGTATGAAAGGCTTCCATTGTATTCTGCTATGTGTTTCTAAAGTATAGGAACAACTTTTTTATTTTTTTTATTTTGAAAAGAGCAAAAGGAGGGCTGTAACCCCGTCAGATTTTAATTTTTTTTGTCATCTGTGTCCGATTGGAGAAATTTACCTTGAGTGGAAATCCCTGCAAATTAAGGGAATTCATTGGGGACCCCCAGGTCACCAGAACTAGTATCTGCGTTGGAAGATTTCCCCTCTATTACTTTTCTTTTACTTTCAATGACAATGGTAAACAGGACAAATAGATAACGCAAGCACAGACAGCAATAAAAACGGACAAGAATTCTAATCCCTCTCCACTATCCAAAACAAAAACAACAAAAAAAGTTTTGCCTTTAGTTATACTATAAATGGGTTAATTGAAGTTACAATAGATACTGGAATCTGTTTGTATATTATGTTTGTTAATCTGCTGTACAAAATGCTCAGAGGGAGTTAGAACTGTGAGCCTGTTAGGTTGCATTCCATTGCACAGTTGCGACATCGAACCTCCTAGCCAGGTAATGCTCCTTCACTGGCCAATTGGAAGCCTGGGAACAATTGAGGCTAAAAGTGAGGTGGCTCAATGCGATTGGCACTGCGCTGACAAGCCATTCACCTCTGCAGCTAGGGGTTCGGATCCTGGTCTCAGCTACATGTGAATTGAGTTTGGTGGTCTCAACCTGGCTCCCGGTGGGTGTGCTATGCGAGGTAAGCCTGCGCTTAGTACGCCCCACCCCCTCCCACAAAAACCACCACACTTACACGCACTCGAAATTGGGTTAACATGCACGCACTTTGACCACGGGGTCTCTAAAAAGAGAGGCGAAGGACTAACGGGGCTGGTTGAGCGGGCTAGATCCTCTCACTCCCTTATAGGGAGTCCCTCTGCCCCGTTGGGCTTCAAAGCGGAGCAGGTAGGGCGGGCTGTGTGGAAGGACCCACTCACACAACCAACATTGCCACCCGGGCATGGAGAAAGGTGGCAGATTGCCTCTGGGGGAGGCTGCCTACTCCCAACTCCTGCAGTCCGGCTCCTCTCTCGAGTACACGCACAAAATGCACTTAAAAAAAAAAAGTGAGGTGGGTAAATGGATCACTAGGCTGGCTGAACAGAATAATCTGTATGCATTGCAACTGTATATTTAGCAGTTTTATGGCTTTGGAGTCTTCGGGCGTATGCTGGGTTTCCCTGCCAACTTGCTATGACTTATAGCTCCCAACTGTCCCTGATTTCAAGGGGACTGTTCCCTGATTTGGAGAAATTCCCCTCTGTCCCCCTTCCCTCCTCCTTTGTCCCTTATTTTGGTCTGAACTATATAGTTGTATATACAATGCACTTTTTATCTTTCAAGAAGTGTTTACCAGTTTACCTTTCATCCAATTTCTAAATTGCTGCATTTGTAAATTTTAAAAGCCAATATAAATGAATAGTAGTGGTAAAAAAAAAAAAAGCCCTTGTGGATTTAATTAACCTTTTTTTTGGTTATTTCTCCCTTAAGGGGGTGTCACAGGGGGTGTGTTCTATGCCTACATATGTTTGCTTGTAGGTGCCCCTCATTTCCGTCTCAAAATGTTGGAAGGTATGTATGACTAGTGAGTCTCACTGTGCAGTAAGTAGCAAGGCATACTAACCATCGGGCCTCCATTACTTCTGAAAGGAGTCACAAAACTTTTTGTTGATTGTGTAATATGCAACTATTGGCTCTTTCATTATGAGCTCATGATTGGTGGACTGCAGAGTCCAGTGACAGCTCCACACCTAGAGCATCTGAATAATAATTATATAATATTCTTGCTGACCAAAGGGACAAAATCTGAATGAGTGGGAATTATCATTTGTGTCTAGGACTGCAATACTACCTTGTAGATGAGCATTATTCTTAACTGGTAATTTGTTTGATAATCCCACTCAAACCAGTCCATGAGGGTAGGGACTGATGTGAATGTACAATGTATATGTAAAGCGCTGTGTAAATTAACGGCGCTATATAAGTACCTTAAATAATAATAATAATAAATAATTTCCTGAAAGATCAAGACATTGAGCATGCCCCCCCCCCCCCAAGTCAGGAACCTTTTAGGATTACATGAGTGAACAGCTATAATTACACTCTTTGGGACCCCTGTAGCTGGTGATGTGCACAGGCCACAAAATGACTCCCTTAGATTGAAGTTTCATACCACAGCGACACCATCAGTTCCAAATAGACAAGTATTCATTCCAAATCCCAGTTCGATTATGGCAGCCGGTTTAGAGGTATTAGTTTAATTCTGCCAACAGTCAAGTCCCACGTTTTATCACAAATTGCCTGCAGTTTATGACATTTATATGGATAAATAGTGAATAGTGGACGACCATTCTGACTGCATATACAGATGTATGTTATCAACAAAGGCCACTTCTAAATGCTCTGTTGGGTTGGGAGTCAAGCAGTGATTCGTTTAGATGAAAATATATGTATACACAACCATAAATGACAAAATCCAATGACGTAAAAGCACAGGGCAGTAGAAATACCTTGACAGATTCCAATTATGAGCATCCCTACCAGGGACAAAGATTCTAAGGGCGGTTTCACACTGCCGAAGTTTGGTTTGGACACTCGGATGCAGCACAGTGTACTTGTAGTTTTCGTGTTGGTAACCCGTAGTTTCCCATAGAGTTCTATTAGATCGCAGGCAGCATGCTGGACTTTTGGTGCACTGTCAGAAAGCGCACAAAAAAAACACGTGATCTAAGTCTATGGGAAACCATGGATATACTTTGCTACACCCGAGCTGTGGCCAAACCACAGAACAGCAGATACAACCCTAAATGGAAACTGTCGTGTGTCAGGATCAGTGGTGTAGTGATCTTAAAGTGCAGACATGTTCAGTCAGACATAGAATATATCGACAACCTTTCTAATATTACCTGCATTTTCCTGTTATAGCAATTGTGCATTTTTGCGTAAGGGCTCATTGATACAAACTTTGGTCTCTGAAGAGCAATCTGTATTTAGATCACTCTACAGAGAGCGTGGACAGGTGGTGAGAAGGCACTGTATCGCCTCTTCACCGGCCTGCTTTAACCCCTTGATCACCGCACTAGTGTGCCACAACTGCTAACACTGAATGCTGTTTTCGGGGCAGTTGCAGAGCCGTCCCATTCACTGGAAATGGTTGTATTCGGCAGTCACTACACTTTCCAAAAGTGAAATGGGGTATAATTCCTGCTGTGGTTCCAAAGCATCGTGGCCACAGCAAGTGTGCTGCTAGCATAAACAAGCTCTAAATGTCAATAGACAAGAGTTTCATCCTTTAAAAGCAATCCATCACAATTTTGTTTTACAGAGGGAATTAAGCACTGCTATGTGAAAGAGCCCTAAAGCTGGGTATTGTCGTTGTAGTTCAGTCGTTTAGTCGTGTCTGACTCTTCGTGACCTCATGGATCATATCACGCCATAGCACGCCATAATTATGCTATCTATACTTCCTGTTTTCTGTCATCCTCTTCTTCTTCTTATAATTCCATGTTTCCCAGCTTCAGGTCTTTTCCAATAAGTCCTCTCTTTACATTAGGTGGCGAAAATATTTGAGTTTTTAGCTTCAGGATCGGCCTTCCAATGAATATTCAGGGTTGATTTCCTTCAAGATTGATGGTTTGATCTTCCTGCCATCCAAGGGACTTTCAAGAGTTTTCTCCAACACCAGGGATGGGGCCGTTGGCTCAGTGGGCCGTTTTTTTAAAACAGAGATGCTGCTTGGAGGACTTTTTTAACACCCTGGCAGTGCCCCAGTGTGAAAGCACTCAGGCTTTCACACTGGGACTGCAGCGGAAGTGTTTTTCAGTCACTTTACAGGCGCCCATAAGTGCCTAAAAAATGCCTCAGTGTAAAAAGGGATCTTACACTCACCCCCTCTCTTTTACACTCACTCTCTTTTTCTTACACTCACCCCCCTCTCTCACCCACCCCCTCTCACCCCCTTTCCCTCCTCCCTCTCTCTCTCTCTCTCATTCCCCTCTCTCTCTCCCTCTCATGATATACAATAATGGATGTAGGGGCCTTTTGGTGGGCGTGATTTTTCGGGGGGGGGGTGGGGGCAGCATTTTATTGAATTAAAGTGGGCCGATCTGGATGAAGTCCAGGGCCATATTTTTGTCCCAGTCCAGCCCCTGTCCAACACCATAGTTAAAAGCATTAATTCTTCAGTGTTCAGCCTTTCTTATGTAGCACTACCCCCGCAGGAGCTGCTGAGTATTTCGAGCGGCATGTTACCTCTATTTTCTCGCCGTCCAGGGTAGTAGAACAGAGTTGAAAAAGTTCAATGTCCACACTTTACACTTCTTTTTCTAAGATTTATTACGGAACTTGGTAAGGAAAGAAGAAGTGGTTTAAGGGGTGGAAGGGTAAACAAGTAGATAGGTTCAGGTGTAAAATCTCAATTAGGAAACACTCCTGCTTCCAGCAACAGTTCTCGTCGCCACTCTAGCCAGAGTGGGTATTGCTCATCCTGGATAGGTCTCTCTCACTGGCCTAGCAGCCGGAATGGCGTACGGAATAAAGTACAGTCTCTGCCACAGACCTTCCTTTATGAGGAGACACTTTTCAGTCCAGAATCCCCTTAACACAGGATTCAGCACCCGGATCTCTCCAGATTAACTTTTGTAGAACTCAGATCTGAAAGGCGATCACCATCAAGCCTCTCAGTGTATGGTGAATGAAGTTTCAAGGCCTTCTCCCAAGATACCAGCCGTTTGCATGGTCCTCTCCAGGATAGGTCCTCCCCTGGCTTCCTTCATCAAGTTGCTTCTTCCCTCCAGGACAGACAGCAGAGGATCACCTTGAAAGCATAGGCCCAGTCTGACTACTGAGCCTTCTTCGACAGATCACAACCCCGGACCATTGTGGTCCCGGAGCCAGGGATTTCAGGAGCATGCACACCCGGGCCAGGTGGGCCATGAGGTGGTGGGATGACAGACCGACGACCCCGGTCCAATGGCGGTTCTGCCCCTTAAAAACCCCTCTCCCGGCATGCACAGCGGGACAATCACTCCCTGATTCGCTGCAGAGAGGGACACCCAATACACCCTGACTCTGCTGCTGCCGCCACCCTTGGCCTGAGATGGTAATAACACCCCAAGGAGAACAATGGTGGTTACTCCCAGCACAGCCTTTACTGGAACAGAGCAACATTTTTCCAAAATCACACATGTCTGAGTTAACTAACACTCAGACGCCTGCTCATTTAAAGCAGAGCCTGCCCAACAGGAGCAGTCCCGCTACACTTATGGTCCAACTTTCGCAGCCATAGGTTACTACTGTTGATACAATAGCTTTGACTATACCGCACTTTGTTGGTAGAGTGATGTTTCTGCTTTTATAATGTTTGTCTAGGTTTGCCATTGCTTTCCTCCCAAGAAACAAGCGTCTCTTAATTTCATGGCTACAGTCACCATCTGCCATGATCTTGGAGCCTAGAAAGATAAAATCTGTGACTGTCTCAATTTCTTCTTCTATTTGCAAGGAGTAATGGAACCGGTTGCCATGATCTTAGTTTTCTTAATGTTAAATTTTAGGCCGGCTTTTGCTCTCTCCTCTTTCACCTTCATAAGAGACTCTTTAGTTCTTTTTCAATTTCTGTCATTAGTGTGATATCATCTGCATATCTCAGGTTGTTGATATTTCTCTCTGCGATCTTAATTCCAGCTTGTGATTCGTTGATCCTGGCATTTACGCATCATGTACCCTGCATAGCAGTTAAATTGGTAGGGTGTCAAGTATGCCACCGTTTGCCACACCCTTTCTTAATTTTGAACCAGCCCTGTTCTATCTGTTGCTTCTTGACTTGCATACAGTTTTTCAAAAGACAGGTGAGGTGGTCTGGTATTCCCATTTCTTTCAATATTTGCCACATTTTGTGATCACACAATCAAGGCTTTGCTGTAGTCAATAAAGCAGAAGTAGACATTATTATGGAACTCCCTTGCATAATCCAGCGAATGTTGAAAATTTGATCTTTAGTTCCCCTGCTCTTCAAAATCCAGCTTGTACTTGTGGTAGCTCTCAGTTCACATGTTGCTGAAGCCTAGCTTGTAGAATTTTCAACATAACCTTGCTAGCGTGTGAGAAGAGTGTGATCGTGAATTTTCGAAACAAACATTCATAAGAATACTTGTAAGGACATTTGTACAGGAAAATCTGTGTACCTTTGACTGCATGAATGTTGTTCAAAAGCACTTTAACATTATAGTTTGTATTTAGCATTACATTTTGGAATAAATATAATTTCCCAAACGAAAATCACATTCACTGTTAGAAATTCGTTAGATGAAGAAAATCTTTCCATCCTGCTCCTTTGAATTTCTCATCACTGTGGTCAAAAAAGATTGTCAAATTGATCCTACTAATGATTAGAAAATTGAATGAACATTCTTAAACGAAAAATATCTCACCGCTTCCAGTGTATAGCCAGCTTAAGAGAAAGTGTGTTGTAAGACATATCTAAGTGAAAATCAGTCCAAAGTCATAACCTCTGGCAGTGCAGATCTATAAAGATAAGGCTTCATTGGGGTTTTACCTTTGGTCAGATCTCCCATTCAGCCATTATCTATAATGTGATCCATCTGTCTACAGCCACCCAGACCAGATTTGCTGTTGTAAGACTTGCAAGGCTATATGCCTTTAATGTGTGTAGGTGACAGAATCAATTAGGTTTTCGTCCAAGAACAAAACACTATTATATGCCCACTCTTAACCCTATAGTTTAAATTCCTATGTCATTAGGTTAGATTCAGCTGCATTAGGTTGTTTGTTAATGGCTCATTGTGTTCTCAACCCACACAGGGAGGACACATAGAATTAGAGCTGAATTGCAGGTGGGATATTGGGTCGTAGAGCTATGCTACGTGCCTATTGAGCGTAGTTGTTAGCGGGAGATGAAAAGGATGCATTATGTGTTCCGGAATTTACACATTGTGCAGAGTAATATTTTCCAAGCTAAACATGATGTCAGCTAAAGCTTTTGTTCTGTCTGTATTTGTGTTGATCTCTTTTAAGTCCTGCCAGATAAAGTTGTTTCACATTGTCTGCTAGGCTCAGACTCACCTTGACTATAGGCAGGCTGTGGATTTTTGTTTTCACAGCTGATAGGTAACCACCCTTGTTCCTTCCAATCTATGTGGGTTTGATAAATAATACATATCCTAAACCTGTACAAGACTATGATTTTTTACATGGCTTTCTTCCTTGTGGCCAAAAACCATTAATAGATAGGTGTGAGGTCTGTCTGGATCTTGCAGTTATCAGCAGTAAAAAAAAAAGCAATGCAGTGACATTTCATGATATCAGCAGATGTCCCCGATAGCCACAAAGGCTACAAATTCATTTTATGTGCACTAAATCCCTTTGCAACCCAGAAATACCACGTAAAGCAATAGGGAATTGACATTTTCAGGATCACATACATTATTTTGGGAAAACACTGAAATAAACACGTGCGATCTGCTTTTGTGAATAAAGCCCAACGTGATGGTTTTTACTCTTTACCAAAAATATGTAGAAGAATAACATATCGGCCTAAACTAAGAATGAAATTGTTTAGGTGTTTGGGCATGGGTGATCAAATACCACCAAAAAGAAAGCTCTATTTGTGGAAATAAAGGACATCAATTTGTTTTTGGTACAATGTCGCACAACCGTGCAATTGTCAGATAAAACATTGCAGTGCTGTATCGCCAATAAATGGCCTGGTCATTAAGGGGCCAAATCTTCCGGGGCTGAAGTGGTTAAAGGGATCATTTCCATGAGAGAGCTGTTGTCATCTGGGTGATTACAAAGAGCGCTGTTGCTACTTATCATTTTGGCAGCCACAAGTTCTGGTGAGTATGGAGCATTGGTGGTGGTTTTGGCACAGTGATTTTCACAGTGTAATTCAAGCATCTTGAATGACGTGAAGGAGGAATTTACGCACCATATGTTCAGGAATTGGTGGACTTATTATACACATTGATATATGGACTATTGATTGGTCTCCTATTTGTGTACTGTATATATTTTTTCACATTTACAGGAATATATTCTATATAATATTTTTTTTTATTTTGCATTGAAGGTCTTTTCACTGATTAATGGTATATGTATTTTAGATGTTAAAATTTCCTTAGCACGGCACCCATATATCTTTACATTTATTAATTCAATACTTTTTAGCTTTACGATTTAGTAGAGATTTAATAGGAATTTTGTAAAATGTTAAAGGGACTGTTTTCCATGAGAGAGCTGTTGTCATCTGGGTGATTACAAAGAGCGTTGTTGCTACTTATCATTTTTGCCAGCCACAAGTTCTGGTGAGTATGTGAGTGTTAGTGGTGGTTTTGGCACAGGGGATTTTCACAGAGTAATTCACGCATCTTGAATGATGTGAAGGAGGAATATATGCACCATATGTTCAGGAAATGGTGGATTATACACAATGATATGTGGACTATTGATTGGTCTCCTATTTGTGTATATATTTTTTCACATTTACGTGAATATATTATATTCTATATAATATTTTTTTATTTTGCATTGAAGTCTTTTCACTGATTAATGGTATATGTATTTTAGATGTTAAAATTTCTTTAGCACTGCACCCATATATCTTTACATTTATTAATTCAATACTTTTTAGCATTTTGATTCAGTAGAGATTTAATAGAAATTTAGTAAAATGTTAAAGAGTTAAACTGCTGAATAAATCTAGCCCCATGATAATAATATAAAGGATAATCCTTTCATTTACAGCTTGTGTAGTAATAGATACTGCTATGTCACTCTATGTACAGTGACTATGAAACAGCAGAAACACTTGAAATTAAGGCTTTTGATTTTTTTTTCCGGAAATGTCTGACGAAAGGTGCCCTTCATCAAATTCATCTGTTTCCTCCATCTCATTATTCTCCATACTGTGTAGGAGATAGAGATGTGTTAGAATGAGGCGGTGAACATCCTGCTGGAGGGACAGGGAAGCACTACGAAGACAAATGAAGGCACAAATCCCACACTTAGATGTGCTTTAAATATATGACATTTTGATATTGAGATGGAGTACATGGCCAGTCACAGACGTTGTGTGGGTAGGCAGAAGATTAACAGACTATATTTGTGATCTGAAACAGATTTCTGTTTGCTTCCCTCCGTGTCACCCTGCAGCAGAGCAATACTGACACTGCGTATTGTTTGTGCACAATGCTCACTGAAAACATTACCTACAACACTACAGAAGCCACAGCAACTGAGACTGAAGCTGGCCAAACAACATATGGATTTGGGAGTTTTGATCCAAGAACAATTGGTTTTTTCAACCAAAACTCACATCTGTTTTGCACAAACAAGGCTTGCGGATTGCTGCAAGAGATAGCCCTGGACAACATTCATGGGACTGCACAGATTGCAGCCAATTACTAATAACACTTCCACGTGCCTCAACTGAGCAAAAGGAAGCCACAGAGGCAACAAGTCTCAAGGCTGATGAGAGGTAGTAACCAGTCTTTTTTCCTCCTACAGCAGTCTAAAGCCGTGTGCCACACTATCGGCTTGTCCGATGAAAACAGACCGATGGACTGTTTTCATCGGACAAACCGATCATGTGTGGGCCCCACCTGTTTTTTTTCATTGGTGAAAAAAAAAAGAACATGTTTAAATTTTTCCTATGGATAAAAAAACGATAGAAAAATCTGATCGTCTGTGTGGAACTCCATCGAGAAAAATCCACGCATGCTCTGAATCAAGCAGGGTTATTTTTTTAGGAAATGTTTAGAGGGTTTACTTTCTCTTTAACAACTACTTTATTGTGAAAAATATAAAGTAATGCATTTGAGTGCAAAAAATACCGAATGCAAGTTACTCACTAGGGTGAGAAACTCTGGAGAATCTAGGATGGAAAAGGATCTGGGGGTCCTTGTAGACGACAGGGTCAGTAATGGCATGCAAGGTCAAGCTGCTGCAAGCAAAGCAAACAGAATATTGGCATGCATTAACTACTTGCCGACCAGCTGCCGCAGTTGTACGGCAGGTTGGCCAGCTGCGCGAATCGGCGTCATTGTACATTGTCTCTTTAAATCGATATGCAGGCGCTCTCCGCCTGCATCATGTCCCCCGGAGCCATTGCGCGTGGCCCCTGGGAACCCACGATCGCTCCTGACATAGCGAGAAGGGGATCTGTGTGTGTGTGTAAACTAAGTACTACTAAGTAGGAACACCGATATGTCTCCTCCCCCAGTCAGTCCTCTCCCCCCACATTAGAACACACAGTGAGGGAACACTTTAACCCCTTGATCGCCCCCTAGTGCTAACCCCTTCCTTGCCAGTGACATGTATTCAGTAATCAGTGCTATTTTAGCTCTGATCGCTGTATAAATGTCAATGGTCCCAAAACAGTGTTAAAAGTGTCCGATCTGTCCGCTGCATGTCCGCAGTCCCGATAAAAATTGCAGATCGCCGCCATTACTAGTAAAAAAAAATAATAATAAAAATGCCATAAATATATCCCCTATTTTGTAGACGCTATAACTTTTGCACAAACCAATCAATATATGCTTATTGCGATTTTTTTAACAAAAATATGTAGAAGAATACATATCGGCCTAAACTGATGAAGAAATTCTTTTTTTTGGGGGGGGGGGGGGGGGTTTTATAGCAATCGGTGGCTTTTTTTTTTTTTATAAAAACCGCAGAGGTGATCAAATACCACCAAAAGAAAGCTATATTTGTGGGGGAAAAAAGGACATACATTTTATTTAGGTACAATGTCGCACGACCGTGTAATTGTCAGTTAAAGCAGCACGGTACCATATCGCAAAAAATGGCCTGGTCATTAAAGGGGTTGTAAAGCTTTGTGTTTTTTCACCTTAATGCATCCTATGTGAAAAAACGGCGATGTGACTGGCCTTGCACTCTCCGGCTCCCCCATGTTTTACTTACTTGACCCCCGAATCTCCGTTGGCGCGATCCCGCGTTGCTTTCCCCCAGCTCTTCATTGGATGATTAATAGCAGCGCAGCCATTGGCTCCCGCTGCTGTCAATCAAATCAATGACGCGGTGCTATGGCCGCCGTCTGTATCACATAGGAGCGCGCCTGCAAGCTAACCCCCTTGGGAGAGCGCTTCCCAGAGGGGGGTTAGCTCTTGCAGGGAGGAGCCAAGACAGCCGCTGAGGGACCCCAGAAGACGAGGATCGGGGCCACTCTTTGCAAAACAAGCTGCACAAGCTGAGGATGTAAGTATGGTATGTTTGTTATTAAAAAGACAAAATTAAACCTTTACAACCCCTTTAAGGGGGGGAAAACCTTCCGAGGCTGACGTGGTTAAAATGGAGATTCACTCCAGAGATAAAACGATAATTCTCCCACTCTACAAGACTCTGGTCTTGCGTATGCCGTCCAGTTCTGGGAACCAGTCCTTAGGAAGGATGTGCTGGAACTGGAGCTGAAGAGAGTCCAGAGAAGTCCAACAAGCTAATAAAGGGACTAGAGGATCTCAGCTAAGGGGAAAGACTAAAAGCAGTGAACTTATTCCTCCTGTCTCTATAGACAATTTGAACAGCCTCTGACTGCTCGTCCCCCATTTTCCAGACTTATAATGATGTAAGTACTCATAAGGATGAGTAATTCTATCCCTTTCTTTTTGTACATATCCTCCCCGTTGAGGAGTACAACATTAAATCGTATTGGTCTACTAATGTTTTGTTTTTTATAGATATGCGTGCATCTGCCCCTGAAGAGTGGTATTAACCACAAAACACGTTGGGATAATATGGATGCACTTATTCACATGCAGACACCGCTACTCAATACGCTATCTTGAGTTCTCCATCTACCATGTAATTTTAAGTGTTTTTACTACATCAGGATTCGTTCCATATCACACTATGTTTGTTTCTATATATGGTCTGTAATATGTGATTGACATTTTATTAATTGCTGCATGTATCATGTCTTTATTTTCTTTGGAGATGAGACACTTGAGATGGGATATGATGCAATGTACAAATTCCGTACTGGTTGACCGTGACCCTAGCATAGGGAAAAAACGTTTCAGTAAAAGGGAAAAAAAAAAGGTCATTCAATTGGAAGAGAAGCAGTTTAACCTTAACCTGTCAGAGTGGTAAGGATGTGGAATTTTCTTCCACAATCAGTGTCAGTGTCGATAGTTTAAAAAAACTATTGGATGAGCACCGTAACAATAACAACATACAGGGATATACATATGTACTATTGACATAAGCACTAGCACATACACACACACACACCACAGGTTGGACTGAAATGGATTTGTGTCTTATTTCAATCTCACCAACTATGTTACTATGAACATTATCAGGTGTTACTTGCACTTTTATTTTTTAACTTTCAAAGGTTTTCCAAAGTCTGTATGTCGGTGTTTAATCTTGTTTTGTTGATGGTACCTGGTTAGGTTATTCTATGGAAGTGTTCTACATTATTTAGAAATCTGATTGTATCTTTCCAAAGAAAGACAAACTAAACAGGACCATTGCCGAGTGACTCTGGAGTGTTGTAATAAGCGTAAATAAAAAAATCACCTTGTATCTTTGATGGGAATAATACTTTCATCAAATTTGTGTGCTTTGTGAGCCGCTATGGTTCTGAAAAAAATCCATACATTAAAGGGGTTATAAACCCTCATGTTTTTCCACCTTAATGCATTAAGGTAAGCATTAAGGTGAAAAAAACTTTTGAACATAGGATCAGGATGTCCCCCACTTATTCCAGAGTCCAACTGCCATTCTCATCAATAAATTCCAAGAGAGGAGGAGCAACCTTTACGCCGAAAAAGCCTAACGTAACACGACGTAAAAAAATATAGCGCCGGCGTACGTACATTTGTGAATCAGCGTATCTACCTAATTAGCATAATCCTCACGTAAATCGACGGAAGCGCCACCTAGCGGCCAGCGTAAATATGCAACCTAAGACACTTACGCCAGTCGGATCTTAGGGAAATCTATGCGTAACTGATTCTATGAATCAGGCGCATAGATACGACGCCGCAACTCAGAGATATGACGGCGTATCCGGAGATACGCCGTCGTATCTCCTACCTGAATTTAGCCCAGTATTGGTATATTGTGAAATCGCTTGCATAGCTTGGAACTGCTAGGCCAAGTATTACCAGCTTTACTTGTCTTCATATCCATATAAAAAAAAATCATAATTCTTTAATTTTTAAGCAAGCATGTTCAGTTTGAATTTACTTCTGCTTAGGTATGCTGTTTATTTTAATTTCAAAGAAAGTGACATAGTAGTGACTCGCTATTATATTTGCTGTCTTCTAGCACTGCAATCTGGTTATTAAAATAATAACAGAATTTGTTATTAGCTGAAGACTGTCCACTTAAGTTTTACTTTCTTTCTGCCCTGTGTGGTCACTGAATTCCCTTAAGCAATTAGCTAATCAACAGGATGTTAATGAATTGCTGGGCGAAGAGATGGAGGGTAAAGATATTTCTCTGTATTTTATTTCAAGAAAGACAGCCTCTCTAGATCACTTTGTAACAGTGATCTGAACTGAAAAAAAAAATATATTAGGTAGAATACAAACAAAAACTAATTTTTCACAGAGGCAGGCTGCAAATTTACATTTGATCTGTGTGTAGCCTAATTAGATTAATTAAGCATGCATGCCTGAACATCGAGGCAGGTGGCAAATCAGACTCAAAATGACTTACGTTCTATCCCCTCTGACAATTGGAATACTGAAACAAAAGAATATTAAGATTATTAATAGATACACTTAATCCCTTCAAAGATGACATATTTAGATAGAAATATGATGGATTCCCATTCTGGGATCATAAATTCTTTAGTCCATTATTTATAATATCTTTACTCAGAAGAGCAGTTGAGTTGTGCATAGATATTAAATAGTAGCTTAAATGTCTTTAAAACACTCTCCCATTCCACTATCAGTATGCCTCCATACAGTCCAAGATGGGCCAGTCTAATGCAAACCAATAGTGTCCTATTTTAAAGGCTATCTCTAGCCAAAATTAAATTTTGGATAGAGCAGGGAAAGGCTGGAACCCCTGTTTGCTATTGTCTATGAACCTTCTAGGAAGAATTATAAATTCTATTTGTCCCGGTTAGCATTGACAGCGGGACAGATAGTGAATGGAAATACAACTATTCTTGGTTGTCACCAGAATCATAGGCGTGGGAAAATCCTCCAGTGGGAACATTTGTGTAAAAAAAAAATTCTCCTCACTTTGGATACATTTCCTTTCACTTTCTTAGGCTGCATTCACACCTGAGCGTAGCGTTTTCGGATGTTTTTTTCGGTGTTTTGTCACACGTATTCACACATATTCGCGCGTTTGCATACAGCGTTGTCCGACGTTTTTGAACTTCGTCGTTTTTTATTTTAGCCAATAGGAAAAATTATTATCTCTTTCATCACTTGTTGCTATGTTTGTAGATTTGTTTTATCTTCTTCCTGGGTGAATGTTCTATTTCACAGAACAGATTAAAGCGACAAAACCCCTGTAGAAACGCTCGTTGTCGCGCTAGACGTTTGAATCAAGCGTTTCCATTAGTTTCTATGGAAATACAAACGTTCAAAAACGCCCAAATCAGCCCGATTCAGGCGTTTTGAGCTTCAGGCGTTTTGGGGTGTAGATGTGAACCATCTCCATTGAGAATAATGTATTTTTTCCCCTCTAGCGTTTTATAGCTTCAGGCTTCAGGCTATAAAACGCTCAGGTGTGAATGCAGCCTTAGTGTCTCAGAGTCAGGAAAAAAAAAAAACTTACAGATATTTAACTCAAAAAGTTTTGGTTGGATACACTTTAACCACTTCCCGCCCGGTCAATAGACAATTGACGTCCGGGAAGTGGTTTGTGAAATCCTGACTGGACGTCTATTGACGTGGGGGCGCGCATCGTGGCGATTGGTGATGCGGGTGTCAGTCTGACACCCTGCATCTCCGATCTCAGTAAAGAGCCTCCGGCGGAGGCTCTTTACCACATGTTCAGCTGTGTCCAATCACGGCTTGATCACGATGTAAACAGGAAGAGCCGTTGATGGCTCTTCCTCACTCGTGTCTGACAGACGTGAGTACGAGGAGAGCCGATTGGCGGCTCTCCTGACAGGGGGGGTTCGCGCTGATTGTTTATCATCGCAGCCCCCCCCTCGGATGCCCACACTGGACGGACCATTGAAGCCACACTGGACCACCAGGAAAGGGGGCAGTAAAAAATAAAAATAAATGATAAAGATGCCAATCAGTGCTCACAATGGGCACGACTGGTAACATGGGCACTGGGATAAACAAGTGATGCCCAGCAATGGCCTCAGTGCAACCCCTCAGTGTCCACCAGTGCCACCCCTCAGTGTCCATCAGTGCCACCCCTCAGTTTCCATCAGTGGCCACCTCTCAGTGTCCATCCATGCCCAGTGCCCACCTTTAGTGCCCATCTGTGCCACCCATAAGTACCCATCAGTGCCACCCATGAGTGCCCAGCAGTGTCGCCTATGAGTGCCCAGTGCCACCTATGGAGTGCCCCTCAGTGCCGCCTATGAGTGCCCATCAGTGGGGTGGCACTGGTGGACACTGAGGGGTGGCACTGAGGGCATTGCTGGGCATCACTTGTTTTTCACAGTGCCCATGTTGCCAGTCAGTGCCCATTTGTGAGCACTGATTGGCAATCTTTATCATTTATTTTTATTTTTTACTGCCCCCTTGTCCTGGTGGTCCAGTGTGGGCTTCCCTGGTGTCCAGTGTGGGCATCCGAGGGGGGGGTTCGCTGATTTTTCCTCAAATTCTCCCCAACTTACTAGGTTCTTGGGCACACATAGGGAGTAAAAATTGCTTCCCTCCTTCTGCAGTTCTGAAAGGCCACAGGCAGAGGTTGCTGGGCAAGTGATCTGTAGCCAGGTGCATGGCCCTCCACTGTCAGAACAAGTGCAGGCAGACAGGCCGTGGATTAAAAGCATGTAGCTGTTCCAAAAGACACAGCCGATGTGGGGAGCCCCTCTCCAGAGTACTTTAGTTGTAGTGAGGTGAACCCCTTTTGACCTTGGACCCCTCTAGTTGTTTGCCCGTGTTACAAGATCTACCCTGGAGTTCTCTGTGTGGGATGCTGTGTGATACATTTGCCTATATGTCTCAGTTTACTGCTCCCTGCTAGCCAGGTTATTGATGTGCTAATGTCCCCTCACTATTTCTAAAGGTTAATTGATCTATTGTGTTGTGTGAAGGAGAGCTGGGTTTAAGTGGCTTGTGTTAATTATTCTGATTGCTTCATTGTGGTAATTATCTCTCTATATGCGGGGTCGAGCGGTCTGGTTGATGTATTCAGTACAGCTAGTGCTCAGCGTCATTGATGTCATTGTCTAAAGAAAATGTGTTTCAGCATCGGCCCGTCGTGTCTACCTAGTCATCTGTATGGAAGCCCAGTGTGAGGGGGGCGGAGATTTGTCATTGTAACAGTTTTGAAATGACATATAAGCTGTGTGTTATAACATTAAAGTCTGTGTTGTTCAAGCAGTAAGCTGGTCTCATGTGTGGCTTTCTGGGCGATTCCAGGATATCCCTCCTCGTGGAATATTGGGGTGATTTTCGTTATGGAAGAAGGGAACGTTGACGGGGATATCATACCGATACCGTCACAATTGGTTGGTAGCAGTGGGATTTTTCCCCTTCTATTCCCCTTCACACCCGGATTCCAAGCAGACACTGGAAGAACTACTGGAAGTTCGTGAAGATTGCTAGCAACAAAACCAAGCGGGTCATCATAGCAGAATCAATGGAGCTAGACCAGGAGGACGGGATTGCAGCAACGCCAGCAGTACAAGAGATGGAGACACCAGTGATTCAGGAGGAGGAATCGCCAGCCAACAAGCTAATGAGAGAGAAGCTAGCGTGGTTCGGCCCGAACCCAACGCCAGATGTGGTGCTGAAAGTGATGGACATGTTAGTAAACGCAGAACTACAGAAGGATAAACAGCAGTCCAACAAGCAGCCGCACCTTCTACGAACAGTGAGTACAGCACAGCAGACGCAAGGAAGATTCCGTTTAGCGCTTTTAAAGCTTTTGATGAAAAGGACTGTGAGATTGATAACTTCCTGGCGGATTTTGAGCGACAATGTAACCTGCACCGAATAGCTAGAGGAGACTGGGTTGCAATATTGTCAGGCAAACTGTCAGGCAAAGCTTCTGATGCTTTCTGGACCGTGCCAGATCAGGATATCCATAGCTACGCCCGGGTTAAAGAAGTGCTCCTGGCTCGTTATGCAGTAACCCCAGAGTCCCACCGACAGAAGTTCAGGGACTCACGCAAAACCACGAAAGACTCTTATGCGGAATGGGCATGCCAATTGACCCGGTCGGCCTCTAACTGGGCTAACAGCAGCCAGGCCACCACCGCAGAGGACATTTTGCAACTAATGCTCCTGGAGCAATTTTACAATCACATCCAGACGGACGTCAAGGATTGGGTGAGAGATCGCAGGCCCATGACTCTACCAGAGGCCGCGAAGTTGGCGGATGAATATGCAGATACTCGCAAGACGAACCAGGTCACACCACAGGAACAACCTCCACCACAAACGGTGCCCTCACACCCACCAACCGCTAGATACCAACCTCCTAACAGACCGGTGACATCTAGCCCTCGCTATCATCGCCAGGAGGGCAACGAACAACGCTGCTTCCGGTGCAAACAGCTGGGTCACTTCAAGCAGAATTGCCCCATGAATGACAACACCAGGTCAAATTGGTCTCAACCTGGGTACCGCCCACCAGCAGCAGCCCA